>NW_008340118.1:656954-691414 GCF_000622305.1 Nannospalax galili | reverse complement strand
CAACTCTTCAACTCCCCTCACTGGCAGGCTGTTCATGTTTAAGTTGTGACTGTCCAAAGTGACTTCCAAGATTGTCAGAAACATGAGGTCTGCTTTTTAATTTATTGTTTTATGTTATTTACACACTCCTTCCTTAGTTTCAAATGTTTCCTGTCCATGTGAAATTTCAATCATTTGATATTCACAACCTTTTCCTGGAAGTTGTCTGTCATACAGCACTGCCCACCAAGAGCCAGGGCAGGGTAGGGTGGATGTGTGCATATCACTTATAAGTAGACCCAGGCCTCCTCCACAGGCTGGTTCAGAGGTTGGCATATGACAGCTGAAGAAACCACCAGAGGTTCCAACTACCCATGGAAACTGGGATGAGGCCTTCTAGGACTGTCCATGTGTGACAGCTTTCCAGATCCTCTGGGCAGGAAACAGAATCAAGACACAGAAAACCCTGGGAGCGCATGAGCTGGGTCGAGCAGCTCTTCTCCTGAGAGACCACAGTCACATCAGTGTGTTGATGGTCATTTTCTGGCAAGCTGGTGGTGATCTTCAACACATCTACTTCCTTCCTAACCTCTGCCTCATGCTCCCCTGGGGGACTCCTGGGAGCTTCTGGCAGAAGCTGCAGCTGTTCATCAGGGTCAACTGAAAGCCGCTCTCTGGAAAACCCAGAGGCAGAGCTGACAGATTTGATGCCCCTTTGTCACTGTTCCGGTCCTGCAAGAAAGTTGGAAGAGAAAAAAGATGGGTTTGAAAACCAGTCCCCACAGATGCTGAGGTCAGGGTGGCAAGATGCAGTCACAGCTACCTGTAGCAATGAACTCAGGACCAGCATCTCTGAGGAGGAGTGTACCAAGTGCAGGTGAGCAGTGAGTGCCACCCAAACCAACGGAGCAGCCACAACTCTGCGTTCCAGGCTGGTATCTTCCACCAGAGGGCCCGTGCTTCTGCAGGGCGAGTCCCACAGCTTCTTCCCTCAGCACTAGGGAAGCAGGGCCTCGCCTGCACTTTTCTTACTTTCTTCTTGGAGCTTCCAAGATCTGGAAACCATTGTTCTTCACAGAATGCTGGGTCTGGGCAGGACCTTTTGTGACATGTGTGAAGGACCTGGAAGCCAGCCAGGGCAAAAGTCCAGCCCCACGCCCCGCCCCCAAAGGCTATGGGGAAGAACTTCCCAAACAAGGTTGCCGCAGCATTGGACATGCCCTCGGGATCAGCCACTCTTTGCTTTGACTTTGCATGTGGTGTTTCTCGGGCCTGGAATTCCCTGTATCCTGCATGCCGCACGTTTGGAGGTTATCCAAGTGCCTCACAAACTCTTGACCCGCTTTGGGGCTACCCATCTACTTTGCACACTCTTCCATTGCGGAGTGTGTAAACAAACATGCGGCTCGTTTGAGAATGCCCAGTCTCTGTGCTGCCTGCAGTGTCACAGCCAATGCAAACGCCACATCCAAGTCTCCTAAAGTCTGACAGAGAAAAGCCTGCGCCGCCTGTCTATTCCCCAGGGTCTGGCACAGGGAAACTTCCATTCACGTCTCTTGTCTCTGGTTTCTTCCTCCAGGAACCTCTGGCTTTCATGCTCCCCTCCGGCTCCTGGGCCCACTCACTTCAGCCTGGGGCAGCTTTACACTTGTACACAAGTGAAGGGACCCCGCTGTCCTGTAGCATCTTGGGCTCTGGGGTCCACCTGCGTACTGCCCAGGGAGGACATGGATGGGCCACAGGCATTTCTACTCCGGGCTCTTGTCTTCTGTATACTGGACTGGCTTCCCAAGAGGCTGTGGGCTTGGGATGAGGACAGCACCCTGGAATGCCACACACCCGGCCCTACTGAGGCCGCTCAACACTTCCACTCAACAGGTAGGCACTGATGCTGGTAGGAAATAGAGGCTCCCATTGGAGAATATCTTGAGTGGTGACGGTCTTATCTTCAGGGGATGATGAAGTTGGGGGAATACCACCTTGGACTCAGAGGACATGGAGTCATTGCAAGTCACACCAGCTCAGGGCCCAGTGTTTCTTCCTCTGTCAAGTGTAAGTGAAGAACTCAACATGTCTCCAGTTCCGCTTATGTGGGCAGTCGTTGGGAATGTATTATGCCGGGTTCCAACTGGAGTTTCCATGGACACATTCTTGAAGGGTACTATGGGTTGAACTCGGTCTTTCCCAAATTCATACGTGGAAATCCTAGTACCTGGAACGTGACCTTACCTGGCAGTAATTGTTGAGGACGTAATTAGTAAAGATGAGGTCATACTGCAGAACAGTGAGTCCTAATCTAAACCAATGGTGTCCTTATGCAAATGTGGAACCTGGACAGATTCCCTTTGGGGAAGCAAGGCCCTGTCAGCTCCTGATCTCAGACATCTGGTGTTCACAGTTGTGAGGACAAGCGTCCTTAGTTCAAGCCACCAGTGTGTGGCACTTTCTATGGTGACTTAGGGACAGAAGAGTCACGGAGAAACTGCCAGTGAGGGAGGGGCTGCCCTTCACCAGTCTGCCAGCGCCAGGGAGGTGTCTGGACTTGACTTCTCTCACTGACTGAGCTTAGAGACGTGCTTTCCTTTCCTCTGGCACTTTCTAGCTCCTGCCTGCCTGTGGCCAGCTCTGAGGACATGAGGGAGGTATCTGGGATTCAGGCATTTGCAGAGTGAGGCAGCCAGCTGAGGAAGAGGCTGTGAGGTGAAGGTGGTTCAGGGCCGGACACATCTCAGGGAGCCGAGGGACAACACAGAAAGTTGGTGGCTGGGGGTGGCGCTCCTCTAAAGCATAGCACCCCTCCACAGGCCCTTCACAGCCACACGTGTTGATTTACATGGCCACTGGGTAGTGCTTCCTAAGTCCCAGGCACTATTCTGCCTCTGTGAAGCCCCATGGCAACCCTAAGAGGCGGGCACTGCATTTTCAGTTCACAGAACAGCAACAGAGAGGTGCTGCCATGGGCTGGAGATCACACAGTAAGTGGGCAGCCAGCCTGGGCAGGTCCTGGCATGGGAGCTGCTTCTTCCTCTTTGCTCTCCAGTAGCAGGGCGTGCGTACTAATCTGAGCCGCGCCTGTGTGTCATCCCAGAAGCCTTGGAGATGACCACCCATCAGATCCAGTAAGACCTCCAAAGTTCTTGATGGGTGTTTCTGGATCTGATAAATGCAATCACATTTCCATAAGACTGGAATTTGATATAATTATCAAATTATCTTTTTTCTTCTATTTTTCTAAACCTTCTTATCTCTTATTCCCAATTGCTGCACAGAACAAAATTCTGTATAAAATTCAATGAGAATGAGTGAATGGAGGTTTTCATACAATTCAGTAAATACAACTTCAGTGAGAGTTCAGGGCGCTCTCAGCAGGGAAGGAAGGAAAATGGCATCATCAGCATAAATTAAGTAGAAAAGAACTGATGTATGAATTAAAGACAGTTTTCTTGTAAGTCTGACAGGCCCCCTCAGGGACTGAGAGACACAAGCCCAGTCTCAGGGGCATCCTGAAAAGCCTCTGTACCTCTAATGGAGGTGGAGGAGGCGGAGGACGTGCCTTGTTATGAAGTTAGAAATAAAGGCTGGTGCTGGCTCTGACTTGGTCTGACTTAGGACTCTGCATAGAACAGTGACACTGGGCATCGTCCTGGAGCCAAACCAAAGCCCTTGGAAGTAGAGCTGCCAGCCCATCTGTGTTCAGAACATGTGTGCATAGGGCCTCCAGTCCAGGCACCTTCACATCTCATCTCCCTTGGGTCTACATCAGTTGTCTGTGGCCTGAGCCATGTCTGCTCCTGCTGGTTAGGAACAGAGGATGACCTGGGGTCTCCAACAGCTTCCAGAGACACTGCTGTCTCCTCTGCAGTGCCTCTGCGTTGGGGAGGGGGGTCGCCATGGGTGCGGGGCAAGGCACTGTGGTGGTTGGGAAGGACCAGTGCCCTGTACTGTGCTGCGCTGTGCTGTGGGAGGACTTGTCTCCTGCTCTGAGACTTCTAACGTGGAGTCCTTGATTTCTCTGATGTCCTAAAAAGCAGGAATTTCTGAAAGGCCAAATGTAACAGGTGTCCCAAACCTCATGGTTGGCTGACTGGCCAGCTGATCGGTTTGGCAGACAGATGCCTTGATGGGCCAGTTTTATGGAATGCATAAATTCCACACATGGGTTGAGAACCCAGGATGCCCACACTTGAGAGTGAAGACACAAAGCCTCGGGCTGGTGAAGCCAGGAGACACGTCAGGGACTATGCACCTGGCTTCATTCCTTGGGGGAAGAGCTGACTGCCCAAGGTCACTCAGCCATACATGGCTAGGTCAGATCAATACTCGGAATACAGATGTGTGCCACCTGTCAGTGGGCATGGGGGACTCAGACAGCAAAAGCCCTCGCTTTCCACCATCCACTAGCCAACTAATGTACAAGCCCTCATTTCTACAGGAGACCCTCAGACAAGCTGGGGACCCACAGAAGGATGGGCCATCTCTCCTGGATGCCAAGAAGGACAGAAGCACTGCTTCTTATACTTGGGAGCCAAAACTCAATGTTGACAAAGAAACAGATGAACAGGGTCGGTTTTGGCTGCGAGAATTAAGAGCAAGCTATGTGCTCACAGAATGAGAAAAGCACAGACGGGGTCTTCTCCATCCCTGTGGGCAGTCAGGGCTGCTCTGAGGCAGAGGGTCCTGGGCGCCTGAGTTTTACAGCAGGTGGATCAGAGAACACTTAAGGCATGAATGATAAATAAATGCAGGCATGTGAAAGGTCCCTGGGAGAAAACATTATAAACAAGAATCTGAGTACAGAGCGGAGCAGCACCTGCTAGACACAGCTATGGAGCCCTTACTGCAAGCCCGTCCCCGGGGAGCAGGCAGTGCGGAGCCTGGCACGACTCAGTCACGTATTTGCTACCATCGTCTTTTCTGTTTTACCCCTTGATGTGGAGAGTGTCATCAAAACAGGGAATCACAGACAGCTGGCCCCCAGCTGCAGCCACCCCTCTCCCATCTCAGGGCCTGGAGCTTCTTAGAGTGGCATAAGAACACTCATTCATTTAGCATCAGGAAATGCTCCCAGGGGCTGGTGTGAGCCAGCGGCCAGGGTCCAAAGTGAGCAGAGGACACACCTGCCTTCACCAAGCTTGACCTGCTGGACCTCTGGCTGACCCTGGTGGCTGCTAATGAAACCATCATCTCCAGGCTTCTTTCTGTCTCTCAGCAGACACTCATTTCCCTGCCTCTCTTCTACCTGGAAGCCAGGTGACCAAGTCCTAACTCAGCAAGAAGCGCAAGGAATTCCAAGGTCTCTAAGCACAGTGTTGCTTTCCCGGGACAAGGTCATTTGCTCTCATCATTTCTGCTCCCTCCTCCTTCAATGCGGATGTAAAAACCCCTGAGCTGAGGCAGCTACGTTGTGATCACTAAGTACCCAAGCATGGGGTTGGAAAGGTAAGACACCGAGGATGATACAGTAAAAGGAGAAGGAGCTGGGCTTTGATGACAGCATTCGAGCTGCCGGCAAAGCCTACCACCCATGCACCAGCACATGGCCTGTTAACGTGAAAGAAGCGACCTGCAGGTTGAACTCCGTTCTTTGCAGTTAGCAGCAATTTGTATGGATGTCCCTCTGTTTGTAAGTGAATCAGGGTTTCCTCTTTGATGAACTTTGTAGCACTCCCATGAGGCCGTAGGTGAAGCAGTGGCTGGAGCATGGAGCTCACTGAGCATCACTGAGCATTACCCCATGGAGGAACCACAGCAAATCCACGGCTGCTGGAGCTCAACGAGTGCCATCGTCATTGTCTGGGATGACTGAACGGACATGGACCATTGTCCCCTGAGGATGAGTGCTGAGCTGCTGGTCGCCTTTCCTGACTGTGCTATTTACTGTCAGGCATTGAGAAGCAAAGCAAGTGGGATTCCTGGGCAGTCTGCAGTGCAGACAGCTGTGGGGACCACAGGCCACATGCATGAGCCTGGCCTTGCCCAGCAAGGGACATCATAGCCTGCTTAGTCCCCTGACGAGAAGTCAGTTGTCCTTGGCTGAAGTCCCAGGTTCCATCTGGGTTCTAGGAAAACAGTGTGGGGACAATCTGGCCCTCAAGGTTCCTCCAAACAAGAAGCCCGACATAACATGCAACCCTGTACGCACAGATACCAACATTCTTAGGTGGGTCAACCTGGTGAGGTCCTGCCAGGGAAACTTCCTCTGGCCAGTTGGTGGATGATCCCTGCCCTTGGGACCAATTATTAAGATCCCCACTGGGTCCCCTTGTGAATGTGCAGTTACACATCACCCAGTTTCATCAACCCCCTAGATTAGCCACGGAGGTGGGCACAGACCCCACATGGGTCAAATACCCACTCCAGGACTCGTTCGTGTCAGTTTGTGAAGCAGCCATTCTCACTGGGGACACTGCCCCAGGGACTCTTGCCCACGTCTAGAAACTGATGGTCACAGGTAGGCGGGGAGACGGTGTCAAGGGCATCTGGTGGGGGAGAATGGGACTACAGTAGATGTGGCTCTGACAGGCTTATAAAATGGATGTTTTACATGGAACTATCATCTAAAGGCAACCTCAGGAGAGAATAGCTACATGTCAGGTGAAAACTGGATTCAAGGTTGACTGTGAATGCATTTAGTTAATGGAGTACAGGAGCAACAATGCATATTCCTAAGATTATATTCATTGTATACAAATTACCTCGTGCATTAGGAAGATACTGCTAGGAAGTGGGACAGTGCTTTTAATAGCAGCTGTATTTTTTCTTAATAACTGAAAGACCATAATTACTGCAGAAGTTCCTGAAACTGAAACTGGTATGTGAAAGAAATTAAATAGGGTTGGAGATTCCTTTGGGGCTGAGCCAGACAGAGAGGAAAATCTAAATATTTTTTTTCTAGAATGAAATATTTCCTGATTAGCTTCTGAATGATGTGTTTGTATCTGTGAGGCTGGAGCCAATGGCCTGTACTTAATTTGTTCTTTCTGTTTATTTGTAGAATAAACCACCTGCCAAGCACACTGTGCTCACAGTGCCTTGGGACCCTCATGGTAGACCGTCCCTGCATGCCTAGCACCTGCCCCCATCCCTGTACATCCTTCTTGGGGCACAGTGGGTGATTTGTTCATATTACCATGGGGTCACAGAACAGTGACCCCCTACATCCTAAGGGAGGCCCAGGTGGCAGCCCCTCTCCATTCCTACAGGAGGAGGGCATGGGGACCCTTACCTAGCCGGTTGCAGGGGTTCCGCTTGAAGAGGGCCCTCAGCAGGCTCTGGGCCTCCATGCTGAGGAACTGTGGCATGCCCAGCTTGGCTCTGTAAGACAGAATCAGATGCAGGGTGAGAAGGCCAAGCTCAGCTCTGCAAGTCCCACTGTTTCCAACGAGACAGACCCCAAAACTACCTAGAGCAGCAGTGCCCGCTAAGGACCCTTTTATGTTTTAAAACTCTGTGAAGGCGCTGAAGAGCTTCAGCTCACGTGGCTTGTAGTTGGCCGCTTACCGTATTCAAAATTAAAAGTGTGAAGTTTTCCCAATGCTACTTAATGATCCATTTAAAATGTAATGAAAACATCAGAAAGCAATAATACCCCCAGGAGCATCAACGGCATTTTCAATGAAAATGAACTCATTTCCCCAAACCAAAACACACAACGCAAGAAGTGTGTATGTGGTTTAGGTTTGGCGAGTCCCTTCCTGGCTCCCTCGGACAGTGGCCCTCTTACCTTTACTATCGGGCCACTGCAGTACTATGTGGAAGTATCAGAAAGGAGGGTCCTGCAGCTCCTAGTGGGGTGTTAATGACCTTGGGGCTCCTTGGACAGGGCGCTGAGCTTGGGCTGAACCTCCAGGAAGTCTAACCTGCCCAAGTGACAGGCAGGAGCCCACCTCGGCTTGTGGGAGGGATTGCCTAGCTTTAGTAAGAGTAAAAAACCCAGGGATCAGAGGCGGTTCCCATAGAACATGGGCTGCAGTTCTGGCAGCTACCATGAATCAAAGGACAACATGGGGCACTGTGAAGGGCCTTTGCGATGGGCTTTTCTTCACCCACCTCTTCCCCCATGTAGAAGGAAGAAACTTACAGAGGCTTAACTTGAGGGATTTGATGCCTCTGGAGTTTGAATAAAGGTTATACAACTGTCTACAGCAGCATTCTGGCGGTCCTGAGAGTGTTAGGACTTCTCCATGGAGTAGCCCTCCCTGATTTGGGGTCCCTATCACCCACTTCATGCCCTTCTCTGATACTCAGGCTGAGCTCATCTAGGGCTTTCACAGTAATGCATCTGCAGGAGAACGGAGCGAAAACTGCTTGCCTCGAAGTGCCAACTCCTGCTGGATGGGGGCGTGGGTGACCACGAGTGGGTCAGCAGGAAGAGAGGAAGGCCTGTGCCCTCTCTGAGAGCTTCTCAATCTCAGATCTTCAGATCTGAAGGTCAGTATCACACCATCTGGAAGTCAGCACTGGATACTCTGGGTGAGTTTGGTTGATGGGAAATTGCCTAAGCCTGAAGGCTCATCAGAATCCTCCTGTCATCTTCCTGGCAGCTAGCCCCCCCCCTCCCCCGCACTCGATCCACCCAGCACGTGCTCTTCCCCAGCAGCCCCTATCCTCCTCAACTGCAATGTGAAGCCCCAAGCTCTGCTCCTGGGCAAAGTGATATGCTTTGGTGTGGGAACCACACTCACTTGAGGATGAGGGCCATCGTCTCCTTCCTGTCCTTCCCCTGGAATGGCAGGGACCCCGTGAGCATCTCGAACTGCAGAGCAACACAGAACACAAGCCGATGAGTTCACTCCTCCACTTCCAATCCCCGTCAGTGCAGTGTAGCACTGACCATGTGGTGGGGCACTAGGGATCTCTGCCTCCAGGTTCCCAATCCAGTTGGAAAGCTGCATGAAGGGTGAGCACAGTGAGTGACTGCACTACACGTGGTCTAGGGACCACCCTTCCCTGGTGGGTGCTGTAGAGAGCAATGGCAGGAGGAGAAGGGAGAGAAGGAAGAGGAGGAAAAGGAAGAGGAGAAAGGGGAGAGCTACCTCACACCGACCACTCTGTTCCAGACCACTGTATGTGCGATGTCTTTTTCTGTGATGGGAAAGATCCCAATCACAGCCCATTGATAACATCTGATAGGGACAACATGGCACCAGCAATCTCTCAGACACAGATTGCCACTCACTAAAATAACACGGGCCAGGAAGGGCTTGTGATAAGATGAGGCCAAGGGCAGACTTGACTTGCCAAGCATCGGTTTCCTGCTCAAACAAACAGCACTCATTCTGTGGGCCCCAGAGGCTCTAGCCTAGGACCCCAGAGTCATCACAACATACACCCTGACCATTCCTTCTCTGTAACCAGGGTAGGAGGAACAAACCCCTCCCACACGTGGTACCAACACTCAGGGAAATGTGCGAAAGCATTGGTATGAGTGTCTTCCTGTCAGTCTAACTGACGAGGAAGAACCCAAGTGGTAAAACATCCCATTACACCTGCATGGCTTGGTATTTTCACTGCATCTGTCTCTGCCTCTTAGCAACTAACCCTTCATCATCTTTCCTTTGCAGTATGAAAATCCCAGGAAACACAAAAAGTACAATATCAAAATAATCACCTTGGATCCCATTACTCAAAGACAACACTGTATTGACCAACTTCCAGCATGTGCTTTGCACTCTTATATTTACTTGTTTTAAGAGCACAGATATGCTTCATATACTAACTTTTCATGCTTACTGCAACATTTTTGTAACATGATTTTATATGTGGATACGCCAACATATAATAAGGTATGTACTGTTGGGGGCGATGTTTACTTTTCTCATCATTATGACAAAATACTTGACAAAAGCAACTTAAGGAGAGAAAGGTTTATTTCAGCTCAGTGTGAGGCCGGGAAGGCGCCATGGAGACTGAGGCAGCTGGAGCCGTGGCTGCTGCTCACACTGTCTGCAGTCAGGAGACAGAGAGCGGTGGTGCTGGAGCTCAGCTGCTTCTTCCTTTCCCCTTTGCTTCATGGGATGGTGCTGTCCAGTCATGCTGGGTCTTCCTGCCTCACTTAAGCCTCTCTAGAAATGTCCTCACAGACACAGAAGTGCGCCTTCTAGGGCTGAAGAGATGGATCAGTAGTTAAGAGCACTGACTACTCTTGCAGAGGACCAACAGGTGTTCAATTCCCAGCACCCACATGGTGGCTAACAACCATCTGTAACTCCAGTTCCAAGGGAATTCGATGCTCTCTTCTGACCCCCATGGGCACTGCATGACACGGGTGCACTTTTATAGATGCAGACAGTACACCGATACACATAAAATAAAAAAATAAATATTTTAAAAACAGAAGTGTGCCTCCAAGCCGATTCTAAATCCGGTCAAGTTGACGAGGAAGGATGAAGCACGCTTCCAGGCCACCAGGAGTGAATTACAAACAAGTGCGGTGACAATTTTCAGTCTTTTTCTGATTATTTGACAGGTTCATACATTTCTGTAATGAACTGCAGTCATTCCCACCTCCCACTAAAAGGAGGCTGGGCAGTAGAAGGGAGACTCGGAAGACGAGGTTCAGTGGGAAATGGAGGGAAGAAAAAGGGGCTAGGGTGAGCAGGTACACGTCCTTAATATTGTTAGTCTTCTGTAAACCAACTTCTAAAGGCGTGAACAAGCTCCTGCAGTTTGGGGGTCTGAGCACACCGGTCACACTGAACCAGCAGCTGATTAAATGAAGGCGTGCAGAACGCCGGGCTGCAGACAATAAACAAATATGTAAGTAATAAAGCAAGAGCGACAGAGTCCAGATAAAATAGACAAAGTAATTAAACGAAAAGGCTTGGATGTTCTGATGAGCAGATGAGCGACTCGTCTGATGAAATGGGATGAACACTCATAAACTGATTATACAAATTATAATCTCAAAATAGGCGCCATGGTGAAGGGAGCGCTCCTATGCTGGCTCCTTCCTTTCCTGCCTCTGCTTCTTCCCTCGAGTCTATTCATAGCACTCATGAAACCCCAGTTCCCAGGAAGAGCCGTAGCACAGCTCCGTGGAACGAGGACGCCTGCTTCTGACCAGCTCACCCTTGCTGCACAGCAGTGCCGGTCTCTGTGCCTGGGCACCAGCACACATTTGTTTGCTATTTCTTCCTAACACTGAGGGTCTGGTTACCAGCCGTCTCTCCCCCTCCCCATTCTCCCTCCACATGGTTCTTTCCTCTGAAGCTAGGTCCTCATGGGAGGGACCAACACGGGCACACGGGGTGCTCACCAAGTGCCTCTTCAGGATGATGTGAGGTGACATAAGGATGGAATTGTTTGCTTTGGAAGCCTATGCAAATCATGGTTCTCCAGCTTCATCTCCTAATCCTAGGAGCCCACAGAAAGGGGCTCATTTCGGGGTGCTGCTGCTCAGAAAGTGCCTGTCCTTTATGTCTTATTAACTCAGGGCCTGGTGGCTGGGTGCCCCTGTACTGAGACTTGTGCTGTGGTGTGTCTGCCACCAAGGCTTCAGAGCAAAGTGACAGTGGCCAAGGTGAACCTGGGCTCCCACAGGAAATGCACATGCTTGGGGAACCCCCAGGTAATGCAATCACAGAATGTCAGCAGGGTCAGGCCATGGCTACACACAGGGAATCTGATGAGACACTGAGATTCACTTGAAGACCTACGATGCTTCCAAGATGAGGAAACGACAGTGCCTCTAAGGCAGGGGTCCAGTCCTCCTAACCCTCATTTCCCCCACGGAGCTCACGGTGCCTCTAAGGCAGGGGTCCAGTCCTCCTAACCCTCATTTCCCCCACGGAGCTCAGGGTTCCTTAAAGAAGCAGCTCACAAACACAGGGGTCCCAAAGAGAGTCTTTCACCAGGCTTAGGTGAGCTGACACGGGATGTCACTTAGGCCCATCTCCTACTTGCACATGAGAACTGGGAAATAACTTCTGATGTTGGCAAGGAAGCACTGGAGCCTGAGGCTGCGAGTCAGGTCTTCTGGGAGAAGCTGGTCAGCATGTGGATCCCAAAGAAGAGTTGGGCAGGACTCAAAGGGGATGTGGAGATCAGGAACTGCTGACCACTCTTCTTTGAACAGCGCTCATTTCTGTGTGCAGAAAGAAAACTATCTTTTCTGCCATGGTTGGAGGTTCGGGGTTCAGATGAAATCTGAGGAAGTCCTGTAACTCTCAAGTGATATGTAGTGTTTCTCCGTGGTCTGTGACACCATATCTGACTCGTGAGTAAGTAACAGTGCTAAACCTGCTGCCCCTTGTCTGTAACTGCCCCAAGATGTGGAATGTGGGATCCTTCTGACTGAAATGACAGAATGGTTCCATCTGCACCAACTACCTGGATCTTTGCTCTGATGAAATACCTGACAGAAAGCAACTTAAGGGAGGGTGATGGTTAATCTTGTCAACTTGACTGTGCTTAAAATCTCCAAGAGAAACATTTCTGGGTATGTCTATGAGGGTGTTTCCAGAGGCTGAATTGCAGAAGTCCACCCTAAATGTGGATGGTACCATATGGTCTGGGGTCCTGGACTCAGTAAGAAGAAAGTCAGCTGAGTCTTCTCTGTTTCCTGGCAGTGGACACAATGTGATTGGCCACCTCAAGCTCCAGTCACCAGAGCCAGAGCCACCCCTGACGACAGCACAGACTGCACCCTCCAACTGCAGGTCACTCTAAACCCTTCCTTCCTTAAGATGCTTTGCCAGACATCTTGTCACAGCAATGAGAAACTAATCCATCCAGAGAAGAAGGATTTATTCTGCCTTACATGCTGAGAAGGTTCTGTTCATCTTAGTGGGCACAGTGGCAGGGAAGGCTTGGTCACACGTGGGCACATTGTGAAGCACAGATGCCCTGGTGTTCGTTTTTTCCATTTGTTTTCAGTCCTGGGCCCCAGCCCACGGGATGGTGCTGCCCACATCAGGGCTAGCCTTCCTCTGGCAGTTAATCTATAGAAAAGCCCACACAGACATACCAAAGGTATGCCTCATTAATGTCCTAAGCATTTCTTCATCCAGGCAGGTTGACAACTGAAACCAAGCCTCATACCAATAACTGAGCAGTGTGGGGAGAAGTGTCCTGTGTGGGTGAGAACCTGGTGGTAGTAGCTCCTGGTGGCTGTGTGGCAGCTGCTGCAATAAGACCAGTTCTGGGAGCAGGAACCACATTTTGTTGTCAGCTTGGCAAACTCTGGGGGGCAGGGAGTCCCAGAGCCAGGTAAAGGTCATGAAACGCGGTGTGGATGAAACATGGTGTGGACCTCTGCAGTCACTGTTCCTTGGGAAGTGAGAGATATTGTGTCAGGGAGGTGACTATTTAAAGCATAGGAAGTGGAGAAGTACAAAGACACATGGGAGATGTGGTGTGGTGACCACCAGAGGTGTGAAGGAGTTACGGAGAGGAAGCCCGGGACAGCTTGGGGTCGGGAAAGGTCTCAAGAGCTGATCTCACTCAGGGCTACATGGGGAGGTTTCCTGGAGGATTAGGTATCAGGGGACAGCCTGGCTGGCCTCCTGCTCTTACCCACATATCAGCTGGCCTGCCAGAGGGCAGGACCCCATGACCGTCCCAAGACCAAGCTCTACCTGTAGCATACTGTGCAGTCTGTTTCCAGCTGTGGGTTTCCCCACTCTGTCAACCTCTTTGCAAGCTAGATATCCCAGGGAAGGACAGAAAGTGGGAAGTTGGGGTGAGATGTGGAGGAAGCCCGGACAGGCGGCACAACCAGCCTGCTGAGGGTGGGGACGAACACCAGCTCCAGGACAGTGGAGCTGAAAGGACAGGCCACTCCTGCAGCTGCTGACGGACCCTTACACCTACAGACGGCAACTCAGTAAAGTCTGCAGCAATGGAAAGAGACTTCAAGTAGGGGCATCATCACCCCTCTGCCCAGAAGACTCCCACCAGCCAGCCAGGCGCTCAAAAGACGCCACATGCGGGGCTGGAGAGATGGCTCAGCAGTTAAGAACACTGGTTGTTCTTGTAGAAGATCCGGGTTCGAATCCCAGCACCCACATGGTAGTTAACTGTCTGTAACTGCAGTCCCACGGGATCTGACAGCCTCTTCTGACCTCCATGGGCACTGCACAACATGGGTGTACTTACTTACACACAGGCAATACATGCATACATATAAAAAATAAAATAAATAAAATATGTAAAAAAAAGAAGCCACATACATGGGAGCACAGCTATCTACCCAAAAGTCACCTGGAAGAGAGCAAAGGTAACTGTTTGTCTCCTTAGCACATGTGAAGACCAACCTTTCAGTCAGAAGGAGGAAATGCTTTGAGACAACCATGGGACCATGGGGATTTGACTACTGGCCTTCAGAAGAGACCTGCGTCCTAGCTGCTGTCCCTGAGGGTCTGAATAGTCATCAACAGCATTAGTGCCACCTTCCTGGCAACACCAGTGACTTTTACATCACTGTGCAATTGTGATGTTCTGTGTGTTAGGAATTAGGAGTTTTAACTCTCTCCTGGGTAAGAACTCTCTCCCTGGTCTAATGTTAGGACTAGGAGTTGAAAGAGCTGCAGGTGGAGAGAAAAAGCAACCAACCTCAGCAATTCAAACTGACCATCATCAGTCAATGAGGGCTGACTACTGGCCGTAGAGGAGTAGCCCCACACCTGCCAAGCAGCAGGGAGCATCAGTGCCCTGTGTATGGAAACAGTCATGGGAGTCAGATAGGGACACCTGTAAAGGATTTAGGGCCCACTTTTTACAGTAAGGGTCTCAAAAGGCCTTGATGACAAAGCAGGACCTGCTTGCAGAGACCACTTTATGGATTTAGGGTTTATGGGGGTCCTGGATGGGCTTGTTTGCAGAGCAAGAACTGCTTTATGGTTTGGGGTTTATGGGGGTCTCCCTTTACTAGGACCAACCGGCTTTTTATTAAGATCTGACAGAGGAGAGGAGTCCAGTTTTACAGGCTGCCCAGGAGGGGGTAAGGACATCTCTTACTGTGAGCTAAACCCTCTCCCCAGCTGGCTGGTTACAAGTCTGCCAGTGTTTACAGCTTGTGTAGACACAGCTGCTGAGGACCAGGCCCCGGAGAGCGTTGGTGATTGTGGCTCCTTAAGACCCCAAGAGGTTCGAAGAGGAGAATCTGAACCAGAGCTTTGGGTCCCACAGGGGCGGCCCCACAGGGGTGGGGAACACAGGGGCAGTCCTACAAGGGGTGGGGAACACAGGGGCAGTCCCACAGGGGTGGGGAACACAGGTGGCTGAGTCTGTGAAGGGAACTCATTTGGATGCACAGACCATGCTGAGGCTCTTATCACATCTACTAAAACCCCTGTGACCTCAGCTTCTTCCCCTGCTAAATGCAGATTAGAGGGGTTTGGGGGTAACCGACTGTCACTGATGTCAGATTCCAGAGAGCAAGGGTGTGGGGGGCCGTGATCATGCTGTCCAGCTGGGTGGCAGGAGGCAAGTAAGGAGCAGCCCAGATTTGGAAATGGGGACCACTTCTAGATGCAGATATAAAAATGGTTAGTCCAAGAATGCTTTGGTTCTTGTCAATTTTTACAACTCAGTAAAGGGATTTTGTTTGAAATAGGAGAAATGTGTTTGACATAGAAATCACTGTCTCTCTTCATACCCTTGCTGAATCCACCATGGTTAGTACAGAGAAGTTCAACCTTTAATATACTTGCATTCTTACTTGAACCCCACATCCATTTCCTATGGTGAGAACCAGGACAGACAGCGGAGAAGGCTGCAGGACTGCTCTCAAACTCACTGCCTCCTCTTGTGCCAAACACCAGAATGGCCTGGACTTGCCCTTCAAGCCCAATTCCTCTTCCGTTTCTGGGCTCTCTGGGTCAAGCTGGAATAGGAGTCCAACTGGGCAACAGCTACCATTTCAGGGAAACCAGAGGCACCAGCCCTTACCATGAGCACACCAAAGGACCACCAGTCTGCACTCTGCGTGTGTCCTCGCCGGTTCACCACCTCGGGTGCCATGTATTCAATCGTCCCGCAGAATGAATAGGCTCTCTTGTCGTGGTCGATGGCTTCCTTGCTCAGGCCAAAATCTAAATGTAAGCACATCACACAGCACTGCCTGAGTCTCTGGGCAGACTCAGGACCGTGGCTGTGCAGACTCTAGGGGTTGCATACTTGCTCCCTCCCTCTCTCAGACAACAGAGCCCTGCATGGCATCTGCCTAGGAGTGCCTAAGATGGCCTGGCATGTTCTTGAGGTGAAAATCTATGAGGAGAATTCTTTGAGTTTCTGTAACATCAGGAGTTTTACTTCTTAGTAGCTACATGCCTTTCCAAAGACCCTCTCCCACAAATAAGCACAAGGTAACGTAGCACTCTGACCACAGCTGAGGGGCCTGTATGACAGGAAGCAGGGCAGCTCTGTGAGGAAGGAGGAAAGGAAGAGGAGGCATGGTGGGCACCTGCTTCCCTGGCTGGTGAGGTGCTGAGGACTCAGTGGCTTGTGGAGGTGTGGAGGTGAGGCCAGGGCCAGTTATGGGGCAGGTTAATGGTGCCCAGATATGGTCCCATCTGAATCCAGAACCTATGAACAGATGACTTTACAGTGTGAAGGGACTTGCAAGTATATAGTGAGGATCCTGAGGCAGGGGATTAACGGAGCAGGCCCAACATCATCTAACAGGTCTCTGTGAAGGAGGAAGAAGTAAGCCAGAGACTGGAAGATGCTGGGCTGCTGTCAACGCAGGTGAGGAGGGGGATCCATAGCAAGCTGGAGGGATCAAGGCAAGTGATTCTTTCCAGGGACCCAGAGATACCTTGAGTTTAGCCTTGAGACTCAGAGCTCCAGAACATGAGGAAATAGATCCTGTTGCTTCTCATAACTTGAAACACACACAGACACAGATACACATGCACGCACGTACACACACACACAGACACGCATGCATGCACGTACACACGTACACACACACACACACACACACACACACGCGTTGAAACACACACAGACACAGATACACATGCACGCACGTACACACACACACACAGACACGCATGCATGCACGTACACACGTATACACACACACACACACACACACACACACACACACACACACACGCGCTATCAGGGAATGAGATGGAATGTTTGCACTTGGGCTGAATTCAGTGCCTCAGGGCTTGGACAAAAACATGCAGAGCAGCTGGGCAGTTGCTACTGAGGCTAGGAGACTTGCATCTGCTCTATGGTGAGCATGGCTGGGGCTCCCAGGTGAATGCACAGTGATGAATACCCAGTGATACCGAGAAGTCTGGAAGGGGTCTCAGGCAGGTGTGGCAGGAGAACAGAGGAGGCAGTCTGGAAGTCTGAGCACCCCCTTGCTGTGAGCACATGTGTGGAGAGCCAGCACATGGACACAAAAAAAATTGGCCAGGTCAGGGTTGAGACAGGGCTATGGCTGTGAGGGGGTCCCCCAACCTAACAGGGCTGAGAAGTGGTGGAAGGAGGTAAGACTGCTTTTTACTAACCTGTGATCTTAACATGTCCCTCTTCATCCAGGAGGATGCTAAAAGAAAGGGAAAGAAAACAGTTTTCAGAGAGCATATAGTCCATGCTGCAGTGCACAACTCAGGGGAGAGAGGGGAGAGGGGAAGAGGGGAGAGGGGAGAGGGGAGAGGGAGAATATGCAGTCCACACTGCAGTGCACAGCTCAGGACAAAGCCCTAGGCAGCCAGCATGTCCTGCGTGGTACCTGGGCTACCGGCTACTTTTGTATGTGCTCATATGGCAGTCTGAGCCAGCTCAGGAGGGGAACCAAAGGGTGTGACCTGAGTCTAGGGGAGGGAGCCAAAGTACTGCAGGTTTTGAACATTCTTGAGTCTTTGGAGGACTCAGCCCTTGGCCTGTTCCAGATCCAGGAGAATGGGGCCCCTGACACAGCTACCTGCCCCCTCTGAGGAGGAAACTTTCTGTCCTTGCCTAGAAACCTAAATCTGGCCCCAGCTCTTGGGACCAATCCCTGTCTTTGGAGTGCCTAGGGGTGTCCTAGGCTTCAAACCTGTGGTGGAACCTGGGGCTCTCCTGGCAGCACCAATCACAGGCCACTGCATCCCTGGTCTGTTTCCCACTGAGCAAAGTCTGACCGCTGGCTTTGCTCTTCCTAGATTTCCACCCCATTAGAAAATGGAGTCATCAGCCCCTCTTCTCTGCACCCCAGGTTGGAGCCTGGGGCTGTGATGCCCCAAGACCCAGGGCTCCAACCTTTCTACCTAGTTTCTGGAATGTCATTAAATTCTGCTCCCAGAGGTGCCAGGAGATACAGCACAGTCCTAGAGACACACCAGGAAGGGCCTGGAGAGGAAGGAGGCTACACACCGAGGAAAGGGAAGGGATGGCTTGTTGGATGCTACAGTTTTCTACCCATACCAGGCCCAGAGCACCATCACATTCACTGGGAGAGAGTAGAATGCTTTTCTGGCCTGGGCTGGGGGGAAGTGAACTGGTTAGTGTGTAACAGGGATCGTCTCAGCTCTGCAGGATGGAAAGTGTTCTTGCCAGGGGTAGTGGTGGGGTGCTTATGGTCACCCAACTATGCCCTCCGTCACAAGTAAATTGTATAGTAACAACATTAAAAGTATCTGCACAGGATTAAAGAGTATTCAGTGTTTTGTGGAAAAAATTATTGAATATTAAGAAGTTATAATTAAAGAGGCAAATATTTTTATTTCTGCTTTTTAGTCATACTGAAGCTTTGCCCAGAATTAAGAAGCTTTCAAGATTCATTCCCAAATAATTCTAATTGGGCAACAAAATCTTTTCCTTAATTGTGAAATTAACTGTTGTTGTCTCTAGCTTCAAGAATCATCTCGAACTTCACAACTTAATGGGAGCCAGGGTTCTGCCTGACCAGTCAGCCAGCATGAGTGGTTCCCAGCACACAGGAGTCTCTCAGATCCACGCCTACAAGGAGGGGTCAGGCTGTGGGCACAGATCCCTACAACCTGAACTCACGAAGCCCAAGATAATCAGCATGAGGTGAACTTCTGAGATGAGCCTTGTAGTAAGCCTTGGGGACAAATTAGGGCCAGTGTCCACCTCCTGGTCAAAGCTGTGAAGGAGATGCCATGGGTTCTGCACACCAAGGGGCATGGAGTCAAACTTGCTCCAAAGTGTCACTCTGGCCTCCTGCTCTTGCTCCTGGAGGGGACAGGTACAGGTGACAAACTAGCACTTCCTGTGGGCTCCTGAGGACCGGGCTTTGAGGGTCATGTTCACACAGGCACCAGATGGGCCAAGATGTTTCCTTGATTAGTGGTTAATGAGAGCCACACACAGCACAGACAAGCAGATGCTTCATTCCACATGACTTGGCTCCTGGGAAAAAGCCTCAGATGTTTCACATGAATGACAGCCATATCCTCAGGGAGGCATCTGTATCTCAGGACAGGGCAGTTGACAGAGAGAGAGAGAGAGATGAGGAACAGGGTCTGGTGTCCATCCTGATCAGTGACCCCTTGGACTTATGGTGTGGCCTTTGGCTGTCCTGATGGGACACCTCTTCTGGGAGTGTGGCTGGAGTTTCCTGTGGGATGACTCAGCCAACCCACAGTGAGATGAGCAACCCAAGGACACTGTGAGAGCTGGGCAGTGGAGCCTGAAACACCACTGCTAACCCTCCTGTCTGTATGAGATAGTGCCAGTCCTGGCCAGCTGTGCCACTATGAACAGAGAAAACTGCAACTAGGAATCCTGTCCTTGGTGAGAAGCTATCGTTTGCATTTACATTAGATTGGATGGACTACTCTAGAAATGTAAACATGACAGTTCTCAGTCTGGAAGACACACTGACCTGGGGGACCTGGGCCAGGGACTCTGTGGCCACTGCCTCTCAGCTGATCCCTTGAAGGAACTAATCTGACCTGTCACCTAGAAATGGGCCAAGCAGCCAGCTCAGAGCAAGCTGACCGACCACGTCCCTCCAGCCTGGGGCAGTGGTTGAAATGTGCCTCAAGCCTGAATGACAGTAGAGAAAGGAAGAGGGAGAGGTGAGCAATGGGGACAAATGTGTGTGACAATGTGACATGCTTCCTGGTAACAGAGGCTGCTGGCCTGGAGGGGGAGGTATGTGTAGTCAGTCATGGGCCTGCTCTGACTGGCCATCTGTATGTGTGAAGGAATGAATGTGGTCCTGACTGCCCCCTCCACCCCATGTAGCGCTTACAAGGATGGGAGAAGAACAGACAGGCCTGAGCACTTCTACCAGAATCAGCAAAGGCTGCAACCTGCAGCAGGACACCTGCAGTAGGGTGCAGGGTGGGGAGACAGCACCCACACAGCCCGCTTGGAACCTGAGGACTGGACCCATCTGCATGACACTGTCCCAAGCCCATTGTCTGAGATGCACTCAGGAAATGAGTCCTGAGCAACAGATGCCGCAGTGGGTGACCAATGTGTCTACCTCTCTCCTCACTTACTTCTCTGGCTTCAGGTCCCTGTAGATAATCCCCAGTCCATGGAGGTGGTCTAGCGCCAAGGCCAGCTCAGCCAGGTAGAATTTGACATCCTCCTCAGTGAACATGACCTAGAGGGACATGAGAGGACCACGGTTCAGCTTGTTCCATGGCTGCTTCTTTCAAAGTGCTTTTCTGGGACCAGGGCTAACCCATAATGTACATGTGTGGAGAGCCTGTCTCCCCCATGACACTTCTGGTGCTCCTAATGCAGAGGCATGAGTTCCCTCAAAATTCAAGGGTCAGTGAGATCCAGGAGGCAGTGCTGCTATGGGTTGTCTCATGAGCAGAACCTCCTCACCACTGGCCCTTCTTACCCTCAAGTTGCTCAGCTCTGGGGTACAATCCTGGGCTTTGGCTTTATTAGAAGGGCTTCTGGTGTGAATTCATGATGGATATTGTAATGCAAACAACCGAACCACACGGTGGAGGCTGAAGGACTCTGGAAAATGGATCTTGTACCTCACTTTTCTCCCTTCTTCCATCTCCCGCTAGGACTGATGTAAACCGGCAGCCTGGTCACCTGCTGTCTGTCCCAAGTCCAATGTGCTAGTGGGGAGGGCCCATGAGCGCTGGGCTCGGGGCTACATTCTGAGCTCTCATTGGTACAATCCTGGTGAGCGGACCTCAATGCCGGCTCAAGATGGTCTGCCCCTGTCTCATCTGTGAATTCATCGTCATGTCAACAGGAAGGCAAAACTTCAACACAAACTGTGTGTGTGCCATGCACCTGTATTCTTATGTGTGCATGTATGCAAGCAGGTGTGTGCACATATGTGTAGAGGCCAGAGGGTGATGTTAAGTGTCTTCTTTCATCACTTTCCACCTTATTTTTTAAAGAATATTTTGTTTTTATTTTATGTGTATGAGCGCTTTGCTCGCATGTGTAAGTGCACCTGCCTGTGTTGTACAATGCCCACGGAGGTCGGTAGAGGGCGTCAGATCCCCTGGAACTGGAGTTACAAGTGGTTGCTAGCTGCTACATGGGTGTTGGGAACCAAACCTGGGTCCTCTGCAATAGCAGCCAGTGCTCCTCACCCATCTCTCCAGTCCCTCCACCTTGTTTTTTAAAACAGGATACTTCACTGAACCTGGAGCTCCCAATGTGACTAGGCTGGTCCCATAACACCATCTTAATAGCAGCCAGTGCTCCTCACCCATCTCTCCAGTCCCTCCACCTTGTTTTTAAAACAGGATACTTCACTGAACCTGAAGCTCCCAATGTGACTAGGCTGGTCCCATAACACCATCTATTCACACCCCGGAACTTCTTCTCCAGTGCTGGGACTACAGGTGTGTGCTGCTGAGCCAGGCCTTCTATTACAAGGACACTGGAGATCTGAACACAGGTCCTCATGCTTGCACAGTAAGCACTTTACCCACTGAACCCTCTCCCCAGCCCCCTCACTGTCACATTCTACATGAGACTTCCATGTTGACACTAGAGTCCACATTATCACTGAAAGCAGACACATGAAAACCCACATGCAAACAATGCCATGTGAGGCCAGAACTAGAATGAGGTGGGTCAGGGGACTGGGTGGTGAATGCCGCTAGCCAGCAGTCAGGCCTCTCACCTCCCAGAAGGGACGCCTCCCTTAGGAGCTGCAAACTGCAGGTGGTGACCCCAGAAGCCAGCCTAGTTCCTATGTGTGACCAGTACCTCTCCTAGTTCCCTATTTCTTCTGTAAGATGCTAATGCATCCAGTCGTCTTTCAGACAAATCCTACCACGTGTCAAGTTCTCGTTCATGACCAGACAGCCATGGGCAGTTAGTACTGAGGGCCGCCATCACTTTCTGCTTTCCCAGGCCTCAGGACACAGCTCATACAGTCCCCAAGTCCAGTGACAAGCCACTGCCCACAGATGTGAGTCATCATGGTGCCCGGATATGGCAGGCTGCTGTCTAGTGTTCTGCTGAAGGACAGGATGCACAGAGAGGCTTTTCACGGCGCCCACGTGTGACCACCTCATCCTACTCTGGGGTAGCAGGTCGCACTTGTCCCTCCGTGAGTAGTTACAAATCACTGCCTTGTGGCCGAAGCCCAACCAAAGGTCATCTCACAAGTGCGGACAAAAGTAGACCCCAGAGGAGCCAGTTTTCTGAGTTGAGATGGGCAGAGCCCCATGCTCAGTGTACTTCTGCCCCAGGGACCACTAGAAAACTGAGGGAGAGAAGCCCATGGTCTCCAGGATCCTCCCTGGCCTGCTCTGTCTTGATCTGCTGTTTGTCTGAAGTTATGCATGACAGGCAGTTCTACTGAAAAACTGGGAGGGTGGGGAAAAAAAGAAATCACCATCACAGGCAAATAAAAACTGCTCTGCCAGGGAAGATGTTAGGAGCATCCCACGTCTGTTCCATGCAGTTACTAGCATGTTACTGTCACTGTTGTTCTCTGTCTTGTATAAAACAATATTTCATAGAAGTCCAGCATGACATTGCCTCCATCCCACAAGCTAGCTAAGTACTCCTCAAGTCATGAGGGACGCAGTGCCTTCCTGGTGCATTAAGCAGCATTCTGGGAATTTCTTACTTGAAGTGTGGATGGTCAAGGCTAACCCTGGAGTTAGAGGTTGATGGAGCTCAGTCAGTGTGCAAAGACCTGACGAGATGCTCCTAAACACATACTGCCCAGAGGATCGGTTTTCCAGGACTCAGAGTGAGCCACAGCTCTCTGTATTCAGAGTGAAATACAACTGATCCCAAACGTCACCTAAACATTGCTTCATCTACTCTACCTGAGGTAGGGCACAGTGGACAGGGACTGCTACTTTGAGCTTTACACAAAGCTCTGACGGAGCCTGTTCCTAAGGTTTTCTAAGTATGGACTGTTTGCTGATGTAGCTGTGCAGGTCTCACTCTGTAGCACAGGCTGACTGTGAACTCAAAACCCTCAGTCTCCTAAGAGCTGCGATTACAGGTGTGTGTCACTATGCCGAGTTTGTCCAAAGTTTTGAAAACCAACACTCACACCTACCACATATTCAGAAGGCATCATACATCACAAACACTGCATCACACACAGACAAAATGTCACACACATGACACATTATGTACCACACATCACATACCATACACTGACCTTCACACATCCATCTCCCTCAAGGCTGCCCCCCTCCCTCTTTCCTAGACAGGTCACCCTGGCCTTTGGCACGCTCACCTACCTCTTTGGAAAGCCTGGTGAAGAGGTCCCCTCCCCGAAGGAAGTCTAGAATCAGGTAGAGCTTGCCTTCAGTCTGAAAGGCTGTGGGAGGAGGCAAGATGAACACTTCAGCAACAAACACCATTCCCTCTGACCATATATCTCCATGGCTCCCAAAACCCAGTTTCTCTTTGGTTCAAGCAAGACTGTTTATCTGCAGAGCTGGAATTCAGACAGGCATATCTAACCAACGGGAGGTCAGTTGGCGACCACTTAACAACGATGGACAGCCCCACCTCACATAGTCTCTGGGATAAAGACAGGGCATCTTGCTCTTTTAGGGAAAAAACAAAACAAAACAAAACAAATGAAAAGGACTAAAGATGGAGGATCTAAGAGACCTCTGTCCCAGACAAGACAGGATGCTGCCACAGCAAGGATTTTCTTCTTTCTGATCTTGAGGATGCTGCCCCCAGCCCCCCTCAAAGTGTGTCACATTTGCTGCACTCACCGTAGTGCAGCTTGACAATGAAAGGGTGGTTCACTTCTGCCAGGATGTCCCTCTCCATCTTCGATCGGACCCGGTCCCGCACTGCAAAGTAGAAATGAAAGGCTGCCAGAGGTGGGTGGGGAGTTCTGAGGCCCCTGAGGACACAACCACAGAGAGGTCATTCCACAGTTTCCACACGTGTAAGCTTCAGAGTGGTGTGGTGACCACCCCTCACCTCCATCTGACAATTACTTACATTTTGATACATTTACTTTTCTTTTTCTAGCTCTTTCTCTCTCACCAAAAACCATGGAAAATAAATTGTAGACACCATGACACTTAGGAGCATCTGCCCATGTCTCTTAAGGACAGTTTCTTACATGACTCAAATCTAATGTCATATCATCCCATGGCACTGTCTGACCTCTAGTCCCCATTTAATATCCCACCAATTACTCTTTCATTTACTTTTACTTTATGTGGTTAGGTTTGCCTGTATGAATGTATATGTACCATGTGTTCAATGCCCAGAGGCACTGATTCTCTGGAACTGGCATTACAGTTGTGAGCTGCCACATGAGTGCTGGGAACTGAACCCAGGTCCTCTGCATGAACCAGAAGTGCTTTTAACCATGGCCACCTGTCCAGACCCTCTCCCTCCACCACCAGCTTCTTAGATGACTCTAACCCAGTGCCACATCTGTGCTACCTTCTGGTCTCCAGCATTTAGCACCTTCTTACCACGTGCAGCTCTTGCTTGGGGCCAGTCAAGGGCCGTACATTTAGTACGTTGCCTACTAAACTGCCGGTATCCCCACACCTTTCCCCACTTGACTTCTCAGTGAGTCCAGGCCAGTTTTCTTGCAGAATGATCCACATTGAGGTCTTTCTGACTGGGATCATTCAGTGGGTCCCTCTAGCTTGTATTTCTTGTATATGGAGGTCAGGTCTAGAGGTCTTGTAGCATGGAGGCTGAGCATTTTTGGTGACCTGGTAGTGTTCCTACCTCTACCTTCTGTGATCAGGAGGTGCCTATGGGATGGCCCTTTCCAAGAGACACCAAATGAGTGAGTGGCTGTGGTGGCGAAGACTCACCTTTCCAGTGTCAAGAGCCCTCAGCGCCCTTCTAAGGAAGAAGCAACCCAGGAGGTGACGCTCTGGCACAGAATGACCCATGCGTTTCCCAACTTTCACCCAGTGGGGCTAGCATCGACACAGTAACAAAGCAGTGGTTTTTCCATTTCTGAGACAAGAGGACAATTCTTTCCAGGCCAATAACCACCATAAAGACATGTGTGTGCGCGCATGCGTGTGTATGTGAATTACAACATGCTAGTCAGTGCTCCTGCTGTCTCAAGCTCAGCCATCTTGAAATATAGATGTAATTAGTTCTGAGCAAAACAAATGAACAAGTCAAGAAAGATGGTCACTTGAGGATAAGAACAAAGCTGAGACTCCATAGACAACTGGTATACCCAGGGCACCATCTGAGGGACCTCATACAGCTCTCTGTGAGAGGGTGCGACATGCAGAATGCCTATAGTGACAAGTCAGGTTATAGTGCTCATCCCTATTTTATACTTGTGATAAGAAGTCCTAAAGGTTTATCAAAGAAATCCTTTTCCGGTACTGGAGAGATGGCTCAGCGGTTAAGAGCACTGACTGCTCTTGCAGAGGACCTGGGTTTGACTCCCAGCACCCACATCGTGGCTATGAACCATCCTTAACTCCAGTTCCAGGGGAATCCAAAGCTCAATCCAAAGCCCTCTTCTGACCTCTGTGGCATTGCATGGCATGGGTGCACTCACACACGCAGGAAATACACTCATACACATAAAATAAAAATAATAAATAAAATATTTTTTAAAAAAGAAATCCTTCCCCAAGGATGGTGTAGTAACAACAAAATGGACTATTAGCAGTGTTGGTGTAGACACAAGGGTGCCTACACCTGTGTGCGCTGCTGGGCATGCAACAACTCAGCACCGCGGAACAGCTGAGCACAGTACTGTATAACCCAGGAATTCTGTTCCTAGCACCTGTCGCAAAGATCCGAAAGCAGTGGCTGGAACAGACATTTGCACAGCTATGTCTACATCAGCACCACCAATAGTCATTGGTGAAAGTAGCCCATGTCCATCAGGAGAGACATGAACAAAACGTGATGCACACGTGGTACACACACAATAGAACAGCATTCAGCCTTCACGAGGACACTTCTGATACAGATGAGTGTCACATGAGACACTCGGAGACACACTGAGTGAAACAGGGCCCACACAAAAGGACACTGTCCTGTGATTCCACTTGTAAGAAGAACTTAGCATAGGCAAATTCACAGGGACAGAAAGTACAGTAGTGGTTACCAAGGGATGGAGATATGGAGGAACAGGATGTTACAATCTAAAGGGTTCAGAGTTTCTGTTCAGATGATGGGAAGGTTTGGGGTGTAGCACTGGTGCTGGCTGCGTAGCTTTGAATACCACATCACTCAGGTCATAAATATGCCTTATGTTAGGTCCTTCCTCACCCTGTTCCAGGACAGTCTCCTGTGCTTTGCTCTGTCAGCTCTTGGTTCCAACCTTTACATCGAGCATTTAAGCCTTCTGGGGTCCAACCCCTGCTTTGGTGCTGTTCTGTGCTGGTCAGTGGTGATTGCAGAGCTGGCTGCCTGGTGTCCGCCCTGTGGGAATCATCATCACCGTGGGCAGCTGTCTGCTTCTGTCTCTGGAACAGGGTAGATGTCTCCCATGTCACAGACTTACCACAGGAAACAGATCAAGTCCCATATAGCACACATGAGACACTGACCTGGCCACAAGTGCCCCTCAACTGTCCCTTGAGGTGCCCTGTCACTGTACTTTGAGACTCCGCAGGCTCCTCACACTCTCCTCTGGTCCACGGCTCTATTTGCTTATATGTCAACAGCAGTCCCTGCCACTGCAGCAGTCCGTGCTGTGGTGGGAAGGAGCAAGTAGATGCAGTGGAGTGACAGAGTTGCAGGCGACTTGTGTAAGAGCGCCTTGTCTTATCTTGTATAAGAACCAGCCTCCCAAGTCCTGCAGAGCTCCAACTCTCAGAGTCTACAAGCAGATTTGCCCCAAGAGCAGAGGGTTGAGGGGCCATGTTAGAATGCCATGCTTGGAAGACCGTGCAGAACATGTCTTTTGACCTCACACTTTACAGAGGAGCAAACAGCTCATGGTCAAAGAAGGCAGGTGCCCAAGGATAGACTTGCAGCTTTTCACTGGGTGCACAGCTGTACCTCACCAGAGGCTAGAACCTACCACTGCAGGAAACAGCAGAGGTCAAAGGGCTCCTGAGGAGGAAAGGGATGTGACCAGTCTAGGAAGAAGAGGGTTAAAAGAACGGGGCTTAGGCATGGGATCTCAAGGGATCTCAAGCAGTGCCCTGCCCAAGGTGGAGATGGCCGCCAAACATTTTCATCTGACGTAATTTCATGCCCTGGCTGTTTCTGGCATTGGAGCAATGCTCTGAGCAGATTTTTTTTTCTCCCACTGGAGTCAAGGAGGCCACGTGAGCCTGCTCGGAAGCTGAGTACATCTTTCCACTTCAGCGTGAGTTAGCACTGCAGTCATCTGGATTTTTGTCAGGTCGTTTTTTTCCTATGAAAACAGACTAGAAATGGGCTATGGGATGGTGGATGTGGGGGCAGGGTGGACGACAGAGTGGGCATGGGCATGGGTCTTCCTGGGCCTTTTGTAATTTGGACAGGTACATGGTAAAGCCAGATTCTCACCTCCTGGTCTCATACTCCTCTTCTTCTCCCACCTGCCCACTCCTACTCTGTCGCTCTGTGCTAGTACTGAGCGTGCAAAGCTGAAGCCCCACCTTTGAAAGGAGGCTGGTGGGGAGACTCCCTAAAGTGAGCAGCAGGGGGGCCACTGGTGCGGAGGGAAGTGGAAAGGCATGGCAGGGAGGGGTGAGGCTTACAGAGAGAGAACTGCACATCCATCAGGAGGTGCAGGGAGGGCACCGCCCAGGGGATGAGTAGCCTGGGTGCAGCGCTGAGGGGCCGTGGTGGGCAAGGCTGGCAAGCAGTGACTTAGGAGGCATGAGAAGCCAGGCAGCAGGGGCTGCACATGGACTGCACAGGACGTACATGGAACAGCTCCACAGCTGGGCATGATCAAAGCACCTGGGGAATGTGACAGCAGAGAGAACGGAGAGGCCTGCTTCCATAGTCCCAGAGAGACTGAGCTGGCAGGGGGACAGAGAATACTACCCTTGCAGTCCCATAATAAGAGGGCACAGCCCTCTGGCCTGGATGTTGAGTTGAGAAATTATCTTGAAGAGAAGCTACAGGGTAGTCCAGAGGAGGCCACCAACAGCCACACTGAGTGAAATGCTGGGACCACATGTGGACTGGCAGGAAGCTGGGCAGCAGCTTTGTTGGCAAGGTAGGTGTGCCGTCCCTGATCCACACAGAGGTTAACCTGGGGTGGTCAGAGTGAACAGAGGTTCTTGCTCAGGTCTGGAGGCACTGCTGTCCTGTACCAGGAGGGACAGAGGACACACCCCATCATGGAGAGCAAAAGGAAAATCAGGAGCAGAGAGAGCGATAGAGACACAGAAGAGTCGGGCGTGATGGCACACATCTTTAAGTCTAGCACTCGGGAGGCAGAGGTAGGCAGATCTCTGTGAGATCAAGGCCAGCCTGATGTATATAGTGAGTTCCAGGACAGCTGGGGCTGCAGGGAGACCTTGTCTCAAAACACCACCACCAACAAAAAAAGCATACTGCCCAGCAATGGGCAGCCGCAGACTGTCCCCAAGGGCAATGGCTGAGGAGGCCCATATACAGACACGGGAGGGCAGTAACATGGTCATCAGGGAACTGAGACGTCACTCTTCCTGGGTCTGCAATGGGCTGGGACTACTAAAACCAGAGAAGTTGGTGCCTTTGCCACTCGTTAAGTGTGACTTCTACAAATTTTGATAAACTTTTTTTTTTTTCTCTGTGAAAGGGTTTTGCTAAGTAACCCAGGATGAACTTGATCTGATCTTGCTTCAGGCTTCCAAAGCTTGGGGTTTTTTAATTAAAAAATTTTACCCATTCATTCTTGGACAAATGTCCTATCTTGATGCAGATGAAAGCAAGCTCTCTTATTAACACAGTGTTGAGAGTGCCCTCAATACCTGCTCCCAGGATGGGCCCAGGAGACCCAGGGTGGGTTTTACTGACAAAGGGATTCACAGGAGGGAACCAGTAAAGGCAGAAGAGAGGTACAAAGCTTCCCTACCTCCCTGGCCCCCAAGCAGATATTCTGAGGATTACAGTGCAGGAAGAATATGGAAGTTTTAGGGGAGTTTATAAAAGCCAAACTGAAACCTGTCTATCCAGTGTGACACACAGCTGATGCCAGCTGATAAAGACGCTAAGGGAAGAAAGGGTTGTTTCTTCAAAATAAGAGGTCAGAGGAGACACTGCTCATAAACGAAGAGGTGGCAGAAAGGTCAAACTGAAGTCTCAGTATTCAGCAGAGCAGACTGTTCTTTCTAGATCCCTAGACAAGAAGCCTCTTAGACTCTGGCAACCTATGGTATCAAATCAAGCTAATCTCAAAAGGGAAATCTTTCCATTCTGCACCAAGGGCAGCTGTGGACTGGGTGGGGGTGGGGGGTGCCCTGTCATGTGCTGGGCCAGAGCTGCTTTTTCTGGTGGCCTTGGTAGCAACTGGCCAGCCTTCTTGCACTGTGCCCTTTTCTCAGCAGGGTGGACCCGGGTTGAGAAGGGCTAGCAGGACACAGGTCTGCTCTCCATGGAAAAGTTGCTATGCCACCTGCCTGACCCTACCCTCATGACCCTGGAGGATATGACCTGATGAAACAGGGTGACAGAGACAGGGGACACAGTTCCCACACTCACCCCACTGTGTCCTTGCAAAGCTAGCCTTGGCTCTAAGTTAATCTGAAAAACAGCCAGGTGACATGGTGCATACCTTTAGCCCATTCCAGCACTCAGGAGGCAGAGGCAGGTGGATCTCTGTGAGTTTGAGGCCAGCCTGGTTTACAAAGTGATTTCCAGGGAAGCAAGGACTATATAGTAGATCCTGTCTAATAAATAAGTAGCCTGAAAGTCCTCTACTCTGCATCAATGTTCTTGAATTCAGATTCAGTTTTGAACAAAGAACACTGTTTACCACGTATTTCCCAGATGAAGAGGAGAAACCATCTTCCCACAGTAGCTTTGAGCTTTTGGAGGTTTTATTCACAGCATGAAATGGCCTTCTGTGAGCAGCTGAGTTCCTAGACATTTCGGAGTCAAAACTTTTTGCAGTGAATTACCCACTGTCCCCCAAAAGAAGAGAAGAAATCCACAGATGACCAAGGCAGCCACATGGTCACAGTATGGGCATAACTCCCAGCTCTTCTCATTTCTGTACACCGCACTATTCCAGACACTGTCGTCATGGTGGTTATTGAGCTGACTCTGTGCTAGAGATCTGGATAAACCTTAAGCTCTTTACTCCAGCATTTACACTGTGTAGATATTGAAGACAATGTACAGGGAGTGGGATCTGGTCCTTACTTCACTTATCTATAAGTCATGAAGAACTTGAAGGTGCACAGGCAGGTTGGTCAGCAACAGATCAGAGCTACCTCAGGAAGGTGTTTGCTAGATGAACACAGGGAGGGTGAGTTCTCCTCAGAGGGCTCAGGCAGTGGGAGGAGGTACACGGGGACTCAGTTTCACTTTATTTTTCATCCTAGACAATTCATTGAGAAAAGAGCCCCTGGCAGATTAAATGCCTTCAGCATGACAAGTCAGTGGGGTGGCCTGATGAGGAGGGGAGGAGAGGTGCTAGGGGTCAGGGGGTCAGAAGAGGGTCCTGGCTGACCATCCCCACACAATGTGGTTTGGGAACTTTGCTGCTTTATGCCTCAGTTTCCTCATTTGTGAACTAACGCTGCCAATTCTCCCACTAAAAGGAAGCGGTACTTCAAACTTGTGCTTGGAACATGCCTTGGTTTCTCCAGAGTCCGAAATCTCTCAAACAGCATAAACGTCTTCACATAGAAACACAATCTGCTCAGAGGCAGGCGGGGATCGGAGCTGAGTTTATGAGTGAGTCAATGTTCTTAATGAAGCACTTCAGCCAATACAAAAACAAACACAGAAGTTCTGAACATAACACTCTGGGGGCTGAAACCAGTTGGGGTAATTCCAGCCAGGGATTATTTCCAAATGTTGTAATCAATATAAGTGTCACCAACACATGTCTACATTGGTTGGAGAAAGTCCTGCTTGCCATGTGCACCTGCAGAGGTGTCTGATGGGTGCCCACAGCAAGGGCATGGCAGGAAGCAGGCTTTGTTCACAGCATCCTGTTATAGCTCTTCCCTCCTCTGGCTATGTCCACCCTGTCCAAAAGGCCCAGCACTCAGTCACCAGGACGCTCCCACAGAGTGCTATAATTGTCCATTGGCTGCTTCACACACTCAAAGAGGGCTGGCCAGAGTGGTAGTATTTCCCTTCAACAGAACACAAATACTTCTGAAAGAGAACACATAGTAGGAAAAAGACTAGAAATTAGACCTGAAAACACAGGCGAAGGCCTGCTAGAAAATCAGTTCTGCAGGGAAGACTTCATGAGAGAAATTCCTTCCACGCCAGAGACAGCTGAAGAGCGTGACTTCTGCACCGCCTAGCATCTAGGCGCCCACGTCTGTGGTCACACGGCAGGTCCCAATCACCATGAGCCACTGTTGTGCTCATTAACTACATCCAGGCCATTCAGGGAGGGAGCACAGCTTAACCAAGTCAGAGTTCTCCCTAACAGAGAGCAATTCCCACCTCTTCCCACAACACACCTAAGCAGAGCCTGGACCAGTGAAGTTCTAGACAACTCTGGCCCCAGCTGATCCCATGGAGAAGCTGCTAATGCTTTTTGAAGGTGCGCGTGCCAGCGATGCTCCACATGCACCAGCTATGCTGGGGAAGATGCCTAACAGCCATGGCCCTGCCTAAGCTCGGCGGTAACGGGGCCAGGAAACGGCTCCCCAGGCAACTCAGCCAGAAGAGCCAGAAGTGGCTTTGGGCCAAGTCTGCTTTCTTGTGGCTAGTGAGAGTCCCCACTTGCCTGCTCATGAACTGCAGGGAAGAGATCAGGTTTAGTTAGTGTTGGGGCTCATGCTTGGGAACATGCTGCTGGGCAGAATATTGACTCAGTCAAACCTCCTCCATCACCACACTTTGGAGGTCCTTGTATTCGGAGGACACGATATAGAATTATTGCCCACAATTATTCCATATTCCATGTTGTGTTGTGAAACTTGATCAAGTTCAAGAACTTAAGGAATTTAAAAGATCCATAGGTAGCATCATTCTGTCATGAGGTGGCGCACAGAACGGGAAAGATGGGTGGACCTGAGTTGGGCAGTGAGCGCACGCATCTACCTGCTGGTTCCTTCCTCTTCAGCTACGGTACAGCTGACATCCCTTTAGAAACGACTTGTCACCTCTACAAAGAAAGGAGGGGGCTGTGCCTGACACGCCAAGCTTAGAAGTAAAATAGAGCTGTCAGAACTATTATCCTCCCTGTCAAATCATGAAGACTCCCACTGACAACAACCCTCCCTGCTGCACACATGGCCGTCACCGTGCTGTGGAAAAACAGTCTGAAGTTTAAAAAGATTTCCGTAAGCCTCCACCCCCTTTCATCTCTTCTTTTCAAAATGGCTCTGCCATTCAACTGAACTGTGCTTTCCTCTGGTGACGGTACTCGGAGGGTTCTGTGGCTGGTGAGTGGAGGACATCGCCCTGGTTGCTACACGTTCCTTTACTTTTGGGCACATTTCTTCTTACACTTACTAACGGGCCTGCAAACTGGGAGTGTGATGAAGACGGAAGAGCTGGGTTCTTTGAGTGACTCGGACCAGAAGGATGCAGAGAAGCTGGAACTAAAACAAATTTCAATGTTCCCCTGTGTCAACTCTTCTACCTGTGAGGGAGGAACTCAGGTTGAGGGGGTAAGTGCAGTGGGGGTTAAGCTTACGACATTCTGTGACCACTGCACACAAAGTACTGATCTGTGAGGCCCTTTTGCTTTCTCTTAAGAAATAGACCTATCTGGATTTCTGGGGGGAAAGTCTACTCCTTAGTGACAGTCCATTACAGAAAGCTGAAATAGTGTGGGATGTAAAGTGATGCTTGGTTTCCAAGTAGACTTTGAAAGAAGCACAGGAGATGGACATTTTTTCCACTTTTCTCCATATGGCTCATTTTCATAATGTAAAAATGACTTTACCTAGTCAAACATACTGTTCTAGAATATTTGTTTCTTAAACATTAAAAAATAGCCAAATATGAGATTTGTTATTGTCGAAAATCTGAAATACAACTCATTGAGAAGAGAATAAATGTTATCTATAGTTTGGTAACTGGACAGAGCTGCTGTTCCCACGTCCTCATGATTCTGCTGAAGTGGGTCCTGTGTGTGTGTGTGCATGTGTGTGTGTGTGTCTGTGTCAATATGTATGCGATGTCTGTTTATCTGTGTGTATCCATGTGTATAGGTATGTGTGCATGTGTATTATGTGTCTATGTCTATGTGTACATGGCTGTGTATCTATATGTGTATGTGTGCGTGCATGTATATGTACACATGTGTGTGCATATGTGTTATGTTTTGTCTGTGTATCTATACTTATGTGTGTGTATATATGCATATGTGTGCATGCACGCATATGTGTGAAGGCAAGAGGTTGACTTCAGGTGTCTTCCTCTCCATCTTTTTATTTATTTTTTTGGTCTTTTTGCGACAGGGTCTCCCTGCAGCCTCAGCTGTCCTGGAACTATGTGGACCAGGCTGGCCTCAAAGTCACAGAGATCCGCCTGCCTCTGCCTCCCAAGTGCTGGGATTAAAGGCGTGTGCCACCACGCCCAGCATTTAAAAAAATTTTTAGTTATTTAAATTTTCTGAGTGTTTTGCCTGCATTTATGTAGGTGTACCATGGGCATGCAATGTCCATGGAGCTCAAAAGAGGGCATCAGAGCCCCTGGAAGTGGAGTTACAGATGGTTGTGAGCTGCCATGTGGGTGCTAGGAACAGAACCCAGGCCCTCTGAAAGAGCAGCCAGTGCTCTTAACTGCTGAGCCATCTCGCCAGCCCATCTTATTTTTTAAGAAATCGTCTCTCACTGGGAACCTGGAGCTCACTGACTCAGCAGACTGACTGGCCAGCAAACCCCTAGGATCCTCTTGTCTTTACCTCCCCTAAGCTGGAATTATAGGCCTAGGCCACCAAGCCCAACATTTTCACATGGGTGCTAGGAATCAAACTCAGGCTTTCACAAATGAATGGTAGGAACTTTACTGAATGAGGTTCCTCCCTAGCCCTCATTCTTCAAGAATACTGTTGGAAAATGTATACT
>NW_008340118.1:618050-656362 GCF_000622305.1 Nannospalax galili | reverse complement strand
ATCTATCTATCTATCTATCTATCTATCTATCTATCTATCATCTATCATCACACACACGAGAGAGAGAGAGAGAGAGAGAGAGAGAGAGAGAAAGACTTTTTCGTGCACATAAAGATTACTGAACAATTTATAAAAAGTTGCACACCAGGCTGTGTCCCTCTGCACCTGTGGTGCACTGATCAGTGTTTCCAGTGGCCTCCAGAAGTGCATGCAGGTGACAGACCTCCACCCAGGCTGGCAGAGGTAAATCAGTATTTGCATTTTCTGAACACTGGTCAATATAATCTCTCTCTCTTATGGAAAATAATCACCTGCTCTAACCCTAAGCCTTGGCTCGCATACACCTGGAGCTGTCTCCCTGAAGGAGCTTTTGTTCTCTCTAGTGTGCTAAGATGTTTAGCGTCTCTATATTCCATTCATGCATCTACTGCCCTACACTGCTGCTTATATGCCATTCAAAAAGCATGTATTTGTATCCTCTTGACTAGACAGGAAGTGAGTTGAAGGCACAGAATGACACACTCTTTGAACAGCTCCTCTGCTGCTGAGGACAGTGCATTATAAGAACCCAAATCCACGGTTCTCTTGACATCATCTGGGTCTTGCAGTGTCAAAAAGCCTAACCATGGGAACCCTACTCCTACCAGATCAGCCCCCATGCATGGGAGGCTCACCTCTCTGCTGCCTCCTCCGTCAGCAACAGCAGCTGGACTGTTACCCAACAGGCTTCTTTTCTCCACCAGCCTCAATGCATCCACAAAACCAACCACACATTCTCAGCCCCTGTCCCCTACCACCTCATCCTTCTCAGCCCAGAACTGCCCTCTGCTGCCCCTGCTCCGGGGTGCTCCATGGGGCCCATGCAGCTGGAGAGGTCCACCTCTACCAGGCAAGCACATGTCACTAACAAGCTGGTGGCACTCTTGCTCTGGTCATGGTCTTAAATTGCTCCCTCACTGATGGGATAAAGAGAGGTGAGTAGAACAGCAGGCAAAGGGAGCTCCAATTTGAGCTTGGGAGAAGGACTGTGGGCCATGGACCGTGGGCCATGGCTATGGGCTGTATGCTGTGAGATCTTGCCTATGGGCTACGGCTATAGGCTGTGGGCTGTGGCTATGATTATGGGATGTGGTGATGGCTCTGGGCTGTGAGATCTGGACTGTGGGCTGTGGCTATGACTATGGGATGTGACTATGGCTCTAGGCTGTGAGATCTCGGCTGCAGGCTGTGGCTATGGCTGTGGCTTTGGACTGTGGGGTGTGAGATCTGGGCTGTGGGCTGTGGCTATGGCTGTGACTGTGGCTCTGGGCTGTGGCTTTGGGCTGTGGGCTGTGGGATCTGGGCTGTGGCTGTGACTGTGGCTCTGGGCTGTGGCTTTGGGCTGTGGGCTGTGGGATCTGGGCTGTGGCTGTGACTGTGGCTCTGGGCTGTGGCTGTGGGATCTGGGCTGTGGCTGTGGCTCACATCATTATTAGCTCCTGTGTTTAGTGCTTACACCTTGCTTAGAGGACAGACAGGCAAGAGGATGGAAACCAGCGGTTCCTCTGCATGTCTAACCCCCCGTCATTGGGACACAGTGGCGAGTGGCATTTTGTGTGAATCTGAGCAATCCAGTGTAACGGGTGGTGTTGGGGCCGACTGTCATGCCGCACAGTCGGAGCCACCTGCTTCTTCTTCGTTGCTCTTTTCCCCACATGGCTCTCTGGGGTGGAACAGATGCAGAAGACGGCTATGAATGCAATATGCCTCTCCTCTGAGAGGCATAGTGGAAACTTCTCTCACTTTGCCTCTCTGCAAACTGGAAACTTTAGACCACTAGTTTAAATACCCAAGACAAGTTTCTATGTTTGTCACCAAGAGGACGTGCCTAGTGCCCTCCTCCGGGAGCAGCTCCTGAAACCAACATTTGCTCAAGTTCTAAGTGAAGGCTGTGGTGATGTGTCTCAATGAGCCAGCCCTTTCCCGGGACCCTCACCTTTCAAGGTGGCCTTCTTCAGGACCTTCATGGCGTAGAGCTGGCCAGCGTCCGATCCTGTGACCTTCCTCACCAGGAACACCTGAGAAGTGGAAAACGGAGCTGTGTGTGATGATTAGCTTAACTGTCAACTGGACAGGATCTAGAATCACCTGGGAAGAAGTCTCATTGAAGGACTGTCTACACTGGGACTGGGTTGGCTGGGACAAGTCTGTGGGGGATTGTCTTAGGTTAGTGTCCTAGTTTGTTCTTCATTGCTGTGACAAAACACTCTGACCAGTACCAACTTGGGGAGGAAAGGGTTTATTTGTCTTACAACTCCCAGGTCACAGGTCATAAGGGAGCCCAAGGTAGGAACTCAGGGCAGGAACCTGGAGGCAGGAGCTGGAGCACAGGCCATGGAGGAATGCTGGTTACAGGCTTGCTCCTCTGGCCCCTGCTCAGCCTGCTTTCTTATGCAACACAGGCCCATCTGCCCAGGGGTGGCACCACCCACAGTGGGCTGGGTCCTCCCACATCACTCATCAAGAAGATGCCCCTCAGACAGGGCCACAGGCCAGTCCAATAGAGGCAATTTCCCGATTGAGACTCCCCCATCCCAGGTGTGTCAAGTTGACAAGGGGTCAATTGTGCTGGATAGCTTTCGTGTCAACTTGACACACTAACATATCACTATTGAACCATAAGGTTTCCAATTCTTGTCCCCAAACTATGATGTTAACATTAATATCACAACATAAGACAGTACAACCTTAAAAACCCCACAGTCCTTAAAAAATCCAAACACTTAAAAGTCCATAGTCTCTTTTAAAAGTCTCAACTGTGGGTGGGCTTCTGTAAAATCCAAAACAAGTACTGTCTTATTTCAAAGGGAAGAATCGGGCACACCTAAGCAAAACCAAAGTCCAGCAAAGTAGCTCAAGGCTGGACATCTGGGATTCACTCTCGATCTTCTGGCTCCAAAGGGCTCTGGCAGCTCCACTGCTCTGACTCTGCCGTCCACAGCACACTCAGCTCATCTCGCAGACCCAGGCCAGCTCCATTCTACCCCTGCCGCTGTCCTTGGTGGTCGTCCCATGGTCCCGGCATCTCCAAAAAGCTGGGGTCGCCACTGAAACTGAGGCTACACCTTCACCAATGGCCTCTTCTTGCCTCTTGGGGTGCAAAGCCTCAGTTTCTCTCCATGACCCCTTCAATACTGGGGTCTTCACTGCAACTGAAGCTGCACTTTCACCTATGGCCTTTCCCGGCCTCTCAGAGTGCCAAGCTTCAGCTGCTCTCTGTGACCCCTTCACGCTTTCAACACCAGAACCATGCAGGAGACTCTTACACATTACCAAGTCCTGCTTCCAGCTTGAAATAGAGGTGCGGGTCCCCTCTGTGTGCTGACCCTGAGGAAATACCTCCCAGAAGATTCCACCACAGTGATGCTGGTCTCTTGTTACTTAGAGCTGATTTTTCAGCCCCAGCTAACCAGCATCAATTGTCCCAGGAAAGCAAAGGTTTTGCTTCAGGTTCTGGTCTCTTCTTAATCACAGCTGATTCTTCAGCCCCAGCCGACCAGAACCCAAATCTCACGCAAACAGCCCTGATGGTCTCCGTTTCCCTTTGAAGCTTCACAAGCCAGGCCTCCATCGTCTACAGCTCTTTCAGCATAACTGTTCCAAGCTCCACTGCAACCAACTCTGAGCACGCAATGGCTTTTCCAGCCCTCAGTTCCAAACACTTCCACAGTCCTCCCCAAAACACCAAGGTCAGGTCTGTCACAGCAATATCCCACTCTCTGGTACCAATTTCTGTCTTAGTTTGTTCTTCATTGCTGTGACAAAACACTCTGACCACTACCAACTTGGGGAGGAAAGGGTTTATTTGTCTTACATCTCCCAGATCACAGTTCATCAGGGAGTCCAAGGTAGGAACTCAGGGCAGGAACCTGGAGGCAGGAGCTGGAGCACAAGCCATGGAGGAATGCTGCTTACAGGCTTGCTCCTCTGGCCCCTGCTCAGCCTGCTTTCTTATGCAACACAGGCCCATCTGCCCAGGGGTGGCACCACCCACAGTGGGCTGGGCCCTCCCACATCACTCATCAAGAAGATGCCCCTCAGACAGGGCCACAGGCCAGTCCAATAGAGGCAATTTCCCGATTGAGACTCCCTCAACCCAGGTGTGTCAAGTTGACACTAAAGCTATCCAGCACAGTTAGTTAATGTTTGAAGCCTCAGCACAGTTCTTCAGGCGGGACGTGCTGAACTGTGTGAGAGGGGAGAGGTCGATCTGAGTGCAAGCTAGCAAGTGGTGAACAGGCATGCCTTCCTCTCTCTGCCCTGACTGTGGCTATGGTGTGACCAGCCACCTCCTGCCTCTGTGACTGCCCTGCAGTGATGCACTGTAACCTAGAACCATGAGCTAGAAGGAACCATTTCTCCCCTAAGCTGCTTCCTCAAAGGGTATTTTATCACAGCAACAGAAATGAAGCTAGGTCATTGTCTTTAATGATCTGACAAGGACGTGCCCGTCACTGCTGCACTGTGGGGAATTTAAGCCTTCTACAGCATCTGGGTCCCCAGAAGCTTCATCCACCTGCTGCATCTCCATGGTGGGCATCATCCTGCACCTGGTTTGGTGCCACTAACTTTGTATTGATTCCAAAAGGGGGGCCAACCTCCACCCTTATTGAAGAAAAACAAACCGTACTGGAGAATTGTAAGGGAAGTCCATGAGGGGCGCTCTAGCCGTATAGAGCAGGAGCTACCTGTTTGTCAAGACACCAGCTTCTCTTAATTGAACTTTCTTCACCAAAATTTTAGTAGCGGCAACCTGAGTCAAGAGACAGTTTCTCACTGGCCCTTAAGCACACATGTATGGATATTTAACATTTTCTGAAACACTTTTTGATGTGTATCATGGAATTAATCAATGAAATAAAAGATAATTGCAATAGGCTGAGTTTAAGGAGATAGTAAGCTTTGAACCAAATTAGTGAAGAAAAATGCTGAGTATTTCTTATTAAAAGGTTCCCCACAAATGAATAAAATACTGATTTTCTAAAAAGTACTTTCTAACTGATGCAAACCCTGCTGGGTGACAGAGACTAGAGCAATACCCTGGGCTGTGATACACTTGTCAGCAGAGGTGGCTGCCCTCACGTGTGATCTGTTGTGTTCCTCTTTCCCAAACACTGCCTCACCACCCTGGAAAGCCCATGGACCTGACCTTCTGTGTGTGCTTCCGGGTACTGCAGGCCCATGCAAACTCTAAGGCCCCACACTGGTCAAGAACATAGAGCTATTGTGTGCCTGCACCTGGAATATGAATCACAGGAGGGCTGCAGCCCTTCCCAGTCACATAAGAGCATGGCAGCTAAGTCCTCATTCTCTATCACCCAGACAGTGGAGGCAGTGACACCGTGGGGACCGAGGAGTCCACTCAGAATATTCTGGTCGCACCTCCCTGTTGTGGTGACTGTACACCAGTGTGCAAGGGCAGAGCTGCACCCATGGCTGTGTCACTGAGTCACCATGAGGAGGACAGTACCCTGCTCAAGCCCTTGTAAGACTCTGCTGGCAGAAAGATGAACCCTTCCATTCTGTCACGTTATAGGTGACACAGGAGCCTCCAGGTGAAGATCCACATAAGGAAAAACAGCTGTAAATCCCCTACAGGAAGAAGCCTGGGGAAAGGAAGCAGAGCGCAGGGCGGGGTGGCTTTGGAAGCTCCAGTCTGGTGCATCCAGGACCACCTGACCCTTCTCCTCTTTCCCATGCCCAAAGATATAAGTTGGTATGGTGTGACCATGTCCCCAAAGTTCCTTGCTGGAGTCCTAATCTCCACACAGCAGTGCTGGGGGGTGGGGAGGGCTGAAGGGGCATTAGGTCAGGGTTTCGCCCTCTGGAGTGGATTAAGACTGCTGGTACTCTCCGGAGTGGTTTTTATCACAAAGCAAGTTCTTTCCCACATCCTGTGCCATGTTAGGATACAGCAGGAAGGGCTTCACAGATGCCAGCAGCACTGTGAACTTCCTGGCCTCCAGAACCAGGAGCCAAATAAACTTCTCTTTAGAAGCTGCTCAAGCTTTAGTCTTTGCAAACTCAGTTACAGCAAAAGAGAATGGGTTGAGACAGAAGGCATGGCATGATCCAGGAGCAGTGGCCACCCATCCTGCTGACATCCAAGCTGAAACAGCCACACTCACTGGGCAGCGCCAACTACGGTTTATTTGAAATGATGCTAATTTCTGAACAGATATTACATAAATACAAATTACAAAATCTCTTCAATTTTATTTTTAATGTTTTATTATTTTTATTCTACATGTATGAGTGTGTCTGCATGTGTTTAAGTGCAATGCCCACGGAGGGCAGAAGAAGGCATCGGATCCCCTGGAACTGGAGTTACAGACAGTTATTAGCCACCATGTGGGTACTGAGAATTGAACCCAGGGCCTCTACAAGAGCAATTAGTCCTCTTAACTGCTAAGCCATCTCTCCGACCCCACTTTTAAATTCTATTGAGACAAAGTCTTGTCCTATAGCCTAGGCTGGCCTGGAACTCAGTGTGTAGCCCAAGGTAGTCTCGAACCCATGGTATTCTTCTTGCATTAGCATCTGAACACTGAACACTTTTTCCTTACCATATTCCAGACTTTACTGATGAGACCACTGATGACACTGGCTAGTGCTCACACCTGTCTTTTCCAATTGGATTTCTGCGTCTGCTTTTTAAAGGAACATAAACACTTCATTCCATTGATATTAACGGTGTTGATGTGCTGCCACTAAGTGCCCAGAATCAGAGACACTGCAGCAGTTCTCCCTGTGGTGAGCGGAGGGCCCGGCGGGGGTCACCCAGCACCGTGAGAGAAGGGGCACGCAACTTCAGTTCAAATAGAGCACTGAGCGTCTCGGCTCGGCAGTGGGGCCGACACTCGGGCACAGCCGCCTGGCGCACGTCCCTTCCAAGCATGGCCTGCCCTGGGGACCGTGGTGTCCAGGCTCAGCCCAGAACCTTCCTCAGTGTAGAAATAAGCTGCTCTGCATCTGTAGGTGAGGACACAGTGTATCTGTCTTCAGAGAGGAACAAAAGTGTGGACTAATCAGGCCAGGGCTGGCTCCCCAGTCTGCCACTCATACTGCTCTTAGGAAAAACTCCTAACAGAAAATCTGTCTGGTCAATGCAGCGTGCATTTGTAACTCCTTCGCTGCTGATGCAGGTCCCAGGGCGGTCTAAGCTGAGCTTCCACAATGGCCCTGACTCTTCCAAGGCCCATTCAGTTCAGCCCTCTGAGGAGACTCGAACTTCACTTCCTGGACAGTGCCAGGGCAAGGAGGAGCCACGCTGGCCAGGCAGGGATCCCCAAGGGACCTCACTGCAGCCTACATGTCCACTGTCTCCTCATCCACTCTCCCCTGACTGCCACCCTCCCAGCTACATTCCTTGGTTCCACCCATCTACATAAGGTTAGAAACTGAGGGGCGGGGGTGTGTGACATGCCACCGGTGTTATGTCAAGACAGCTCAGCCACACTTTTATTTCAAAGCAATGTTTTTAAAAAAGCGAAGTTAGAATGGAAAGTTTGCAGGAAGACCGTGGGAAAGCCTTTTCTCCTGTTGTTTTAAAGGCAGGATCTCATGTAGCCCAGGCTGGTCTTGAACTCAATATGTTGCTGAGAATAACCCTGAACTTCTGATCTTCCAGCGTCTATCTCCCAAGAGCTTTGTGAATGCAAGGCAAGTACTCTACCAACTGAGCTACGTGCTCAGACCCTCTCCCTAAGTTTTAATACCCTCTTTCCCAAGCAAGATGTGTTCAGGGCAGTTCTTATGCAGGTAGACTGCTGACTAGACATCTGAACTTTGGTTATACTTCTGTGGAGCTGAGGACGTTTCCTGCCTTCCTGGCCCCAGGCACGCAGGTGGAGCTGCAGCAGCCACAACATAACAAGAGTCACAGCACAGAGTCAAGCAGCCCAGAGGAGCACTTCTGCCCAGCATGTCCTGTCCTGGGACAGGCCATTCTGCTGACACTGACACAGGCCTGCGCAGGAGGCTTCCCTCTCATGAGAAGCACGTGGGCAATGCCTCTGGAAGGCAGGAAGGGAGAGGACGCTTGTCTATTTTTAAATCTTGGCTCTTAGAGGAAGAGTTAGCTCCTCCCATTCCCCTCCACTTCTCATTAATGTCAAGCCATTCAACTCCAACCTCCGATCGGCTCTGTCTTCTGTTTTCTGAAATGGCTGTGTACATCATGAGAGACTGAGATCTCTTTTTCACTACTTCATAAACCACAGGAACCCTATTAAAAGCCATTTTGTAAACCCAAACGACAATATGGCAATACACATCAGTGTAAACAGATTCCTTGTTACATTAACATGTGGGAAAAAAAGAAGGAAAGCATTCTACCTCATAAACACAACAAAGGTAAGTTTAGCAAATAATCATATCAATGTGGTGTGTAAGAAATTCCAGAACTGTTGGCTGAGGATGTCAATGAGCGACTCCCCCAAACCTCAGCTGCGGGTGTCAGTGAGACTCCTGAAACCTCAGCTGAGGGTGTCTGAAGGTGATTACCCCAGGCTTTGGCATAATACCAATCGTGAATAAGATTGGACCAGGCCAAACTTCTTCTTGGCACGCTCATGTGAAGATTAGCAAGATTTGGCAAATGTCCACGTGTGGCACAAAAAGAGCTATTTTAAAGGGACAGGACGGTTCCGTTCACTCCAGGAAGTGCTGGCTTCGTGGTGCGCTTCAGGTCATATATTCCAGCAGTCGGGCTGTCAGCATCTGCCCATCCAGCTGCTAGTGCCAAGGACACAGAGCATGAGGACTGTGCTGGAGCCAGCCCATCACCTTAACTAAGAGCACCAGAGATGCCACTGCTCATGGTGGGGCCTGAGTACAGAGACATCGCTTCTCACCTCCTGAATCAGGTATGAAAGGAATCAGGTGTTACTACAGCTTCATTAGAGAGGAGAGAAAGGAAGGGAGCAGTTTCCACACATGAACCCTTCTAGGGCAACTGCCAGCTGGGATCCAAGACTTACTCAATCCACAGCACAGCTATGCAAAGGAAGCCACGTTGCTTCATTTTCTAGGTGAGGAAACTGAGGTGTCCAAGGGAAAGCTGCTGTGCACTGACCCAGTGAGGAGAAGAGGAGGCTACAAGGCTACTTCCTGGTTCCTGAGTGACAGCTATGTGGGCCAACCCAGAGAATGCCGGGTTTTTTCTTTTTTCTGTTCCTTCTTCTTATTCTCTTGTCTCTCCCTTTCTTTTGAAAAGGGCTTTTGAGGTGTAGTCTTTAAGACTCACTGGCTTGAATTCAGTAGACTGGCTCATCTAGTGACGAACCCCAAGCTGGGATGACACTGAAAGAGGAAGGAGTGTGGGCATTCTGGTTCTGCAAGGCTCTGGGTCACAGGGTTCCAACTGGGCCAAGGTATTCACAGTTCTGACAAGCACAGGTTTACCTAACATGGGCAGTGCCATGCGAGGCCCACCTGAACTCTACCAGGCCTGGCCAGGGCTTCCTCTCATTCAGTTAGACTCACCAGGACCAATCCTTTAACTCACCTTTCCATAGGATCCTTGTCCTAAAACCTTCAGCAGCTCGAACTGGGAAGGGTCTGCCTTCTCAAAGCCTTCTTTCACATGGTGGCTAATGTCGATCTCTTTCACGATGCCTTCTTCCTGCAAGAGAGAAGCAACACGTGGTGAGGACAGCGAGCCAGGGCCCCCGAGATCCACCGCCACCCTCCCCTGAAGCTGGGAATTTGGCTACACTTTGGGCTTCCAGCACGGGGGACTGAGGTTGTCATGTGTACCCATAACTGCTGGCACAGGACCTTTGAGTTATGGTCTTCTGTCCAGAGATTTCTGTCATTGGTTCCTACCAGTACACCAGGGAAATCTTAGCCGCATCTCCATGAAACCCATAATGTACTTAGTGTGGGAAACAGCCTCCAGAGGGCATCTGGCTTTGGTGCCTGCACCTCTGGGCATTGAAGGCCCAGACAGGCTCCTACATGGGGGAAATTGTAGACAATTTCTTCTCTAACTCACTCCCTGGTGGTTTTGACACAGATAATGTACATAACACTGCAAAAGAGTCCATCTCTACAAAACCCTCATAGCAATCACTAAGATGTGATGTCCTCCACAGGCTTTCCGTCCTGAAGTCACATGCCATCCTGTTTCCCTGGGATGCAGGCTCTGCCCCACCACCAACCCTGTCTAGAAGTGGGGCAGCTAGAAAGCAGGTGTCATCCTGACACTAGAAGGAGATGCTAAGTGACATCGGAAGGGGCAGGCTAGGAAGTCATCCCGAAATGGCCAGTAGGAAGCATGCACGCCTCCCTACAACTCATCTCTTCCTCAAAACTCTTCCCAATACTTGAGTTACACAACTGGAGGCTAGACTTGGGCCTCCACTGAAGAACTGACACCAGAACCAAGCACTTCTACAACTCAGCCCAAGATCAAATGCCAACGAAGCCGTAGTTGCTTCACTTATACGCCACAGTACGTTGTAGGAAGCGCTAGACTTGGGCCTCCACTGAAGAACTGACACCAGAACCAAGCACTTCTAGAACTCAGCCCAAGATCAAATGCCAACGAAGCTGTAGTTGCTTCACTTATACGCCACAGTACGTTGTAGGAAGTGAGTGGCCAGTGCTTCGGACACTTACGGGGAACATGCAGATTTCTGCAGCTTCGGGGATTGTTTACTCTGTGAACATTTTTTTACTTATAAATGCAAATAATGACCCAGAGGTCTCGGCCTAGGTTGTATGGGGCACAGGTTCCCCAGGGCAAGCCTGGAACGCAGTGCTGTCAGTTCCCTGGCCTGGGAGATGAGAAAAATCAACCCCAAGCTTAGAAGGTGTTACCTGTACCCCAGGCAAAGTCAGCTTCCCCCCAGGTTCTTGCAGTAGCAGACTTGGGCTCTGAGTCTTCCTTGCTGACCTCCCAAATCACTAATGCATTTAGATATTTTTAAGATACCCAGCATGTTCAGCTGTTTTGGCAGGAGCTCTGGTTATCAGTGTAACTGCTAGAAGAGGAAGTTCCTGGGGAAAGAGGCTTCTCTACCTTCTCCAGGAACCCAAAAGCAGCAGCTGCCGTGGGACTTGGAGGCCAGCAGCCAGAAGAGCTCCAGCTCCATCGAAGGCCAATTGCTGATTGCCTGGTGGTCTTGATTGGGTCTTTGCCACCTATAAAGCTTGCTATATTGGCAGGCTTATGCCCCTCACTGTGAAAAACTTAGCAGGCACTATATAAAGGAAAAGCACACAGATTGTGCACCTCCTTCTTTCGAATAAGCCGAGTGCTCTGTTCAAAGACATCCCAGGGGAGGAGCCCAAACATAAATCAGATCATGTCATGCCAGGGTCCAGATCAAGGCTCAGTGGCCTGTACTCTGTCCAAAGGCTAGGAGACTTCTGAGAGGTGTGGGCTGAGTCCCAGGGCCTTCTTTTCTCTGCTAAGTCACCCCTTACATGTCTCAGCAAAAGTGTCTGCCCTTGCCAGTGAGTGGACGTGACATGACATCACAGGACCAGCTGCAATGCTAGTCGTTTTCTGGGACCGCATCTCTGCGCAGCCCTCTCTCCTTTCTCCGGGGCTAAATGCAGGCAGAACGGCAGAGTCCAGCAGCAGCTGGAGTGGGAATCAGGCAGGGAGCAAGGAACTGGCTGGATTCCAGGCCAAACAAAGACGGTTTTCTGAAGAGTAAGGCTGCAGGAATCACAGGAGGAAGCCTGGAATCACAGGAGGAAGTCAGGGAGTCACAGGAGGGCAAACAAAGACGGTTTTCTGAAGAGTAAGGCTGCAGGAATCACAGGAGGAAGTCAGGGAGTCACAGGAGGAAGACAGTGGGAGAGACAGGAGGAAGTCATGGGATCATAGAAGGAAGTCATGTAATCACAGGAGGAAGTCATGGGATCACAGGAGGAAGTCATGGGATCACAGGAGGAAGCCAGTGGGAGGGGCAGGAGGCAGTCATGGGATCACAGGAGGAAGTCATGGAATCATAGGAGGAAGCCTGGGGAAGGGGCAGGAGGAAGTCATGGAATCACAGGAGGAAGCCAGGGGAAAGGGTGGGAACAAAAAAGGGGGGTTGGGGACAGTGAGCAAATGATTTGTCAAGACAGCAGAAGATGCTCATCAGCAGGGTGGTAAACACAGGGTAGAGGGTCAGTGACCTGGGGTCTACTTACAGCCCTGGTGATGCTCAGTATGCCACATCCTGATGTTCAACTGAGGGTGGCAGGGTCCCCAGGGGACAGAAAGGGCAATCACAGCACTTAGCCCCCCCCCCCAGCTACCCTGGAGTGTCATCTCTGCCTTCTCCTACAGAAGAAAAGTGATTGGGCGCACAAGAGTAGTCACAGAGGCAGCCATGCCCCCGTAGGACAGTAAGAAGGACTGGACTGGTTGCCCAGGGCTTTCTTCTTCAGAGAGGAGTCTCACAAGGTAGCTCCCAGGTCCCTCAGAGTTCCATCTCAGCTAAATTGTGATTCCTACAATAGGGGTAGTGAAGAGTGGTAGGCGGCAACTGTGAGACCCGGACAAATCCAGCATCCACTTCCTCCCTTCGAAGTTTACTCTTCTCCCTCCCTGCTGACGAGGTCACTAAGGTGAGATCAATCTTCCTGTTGCCCTGTTCTCGGTTTCCTGGTGAAACCTCCACCTTCCTCAGTCTGATCTCTTCGCGCCACTGTCTGCTGGTTCCCCCGCATTATCTTCCCTTCTACCTTCTGGAAGCCTCAGTCTATGGGTAGTTTTATGAATTTACACATGCAAATGGGGCTTCCTGCAAGCTGTGGGGGTGGGGGTGGAGCCCATGTTTTCAGGGCCTCCCTCCCACAGACAATGCCACAGGGTAGAAGTGGGCACACCCACAAACACATGAACCTGCAAGGACTCAGGACCTGTCTTCCACTGGTATGGGTTAAGTCCAGCAAGACCCTTCTCAGTCCATCTAGAAGGCAACATACAGAGCTAAGGAAAATACAAGGGATCCATTCTCCTGCAAGTGTACTGCTGTGTAAGTGCCATGTACCAACTGACTGTGCCATGGGAGCCAGTAAGCAATTAACTTCTTCCCTTGTTTTCTAAATTTCTTCTCTAAAAATGTGAAACTGATCAAGGTGACCAGTTTTCTGTAGAAGAAAACTTGATACCACAAAGCCACGTCCCCAAACGTCTCTGTGGATTCCCAAGGTTGCTAATATGTCCAGCTGCACTTAAGATCAGATAACTTGCTACAAGGGAAAAGGACACAGAAACCAATAGGGGGAAAGTAGTGTTTCTGTATGCAAATAAGTAATAGGTAGAAAAGAAAGATCTGGTGGTTTAAAATCTATGGAGTCTCAGTACTTGGCATGCAAGATCCCTCTGAGCACAGGGACAGAGTATCCAAGCATGGTGCATGTAGAGCCTCAGTCCGAGCAATGAGGACAGCTATGCACACTTTCAGGGGCCAGCATGTTCATAGGAGGAGAAGGATAGGGCGGGTTGGTAACACTCTACCAGAAACCAACAAAAAAGCAGCAACAAAATGTCTTTAAAAGTAAAATTAAGGGGGATTGGAGATACGCCTCAGTGGTTAAATATAATTGCTCTCTTCCAGAGGACCTGAGCTCCATTCCCAGCACCTACTTGAGAAGATCCAAAACCGCCTGTAACTCCAGCTTCTGGGAATCCAACACCTTCTTCTGTCCTCTACAGGAACATACACATATACAGTAATAAAAAATACTATAAGAATGTAACATCAGGGCCTACTGCCAAGCACAGACTTCTGAATCAAGTGAAGCACACTCATTTCACTGAACTGGCTTTCTAGGCAGGAACGGAAGGGAAGGTTCAGCTTTTCTAGCAGTCAGAAGCAACACCAGCCCAGCAGTGGCAGTCAGTTCTACAAGTGACTGCTGGGCTCATATGCCCTCTGAAGGAGGTGGACAGGGAGCAGTGGAAGAGCCCTGCCCTGCACTCTCTGGCCCTGCACTCTCTGGAAGAGCCCTGTCCCACACAGTCTCTCTGGAAGAGCCCTATCCCGCACTGTCTGGAAGAGCCCTGCCCTGCACTCTCTGGCCCTGCACTCTCTGGAAGAGCCCTGTCCCACACAGTCTCTCTGGAAGAGCCCTATCCCGCACTGTCTGGAAGAGCTCTGCCCTGCACTCTTTGGAAAAGCCCTGCTCCGCACTTTGACTTCAGTTATGTTTTCACTTCCTCTAAGTAGACCATCTTTATGGTCTTTGGTGGAGACAGCTATGGGATCAGGAGAGGGTCAGAACAGGCGTGACGCTGCTGCTGCGGGGGCTGCACACAAGCTTTGCTATCCCAATGACTCTCACAGGCAGAATCCAGCTCAAATCAACTGCAGACCTTGGAATGAAGTTCAAGCAATTTCAGGAGCAATGTGTGGTTTTACTCATGTCTGAAACTGATGAAAACTTCTGGACAAAAACCTCACCCAAAGGAGTCAACTAAATAATTCCCTCTGTCCCTTCTTCCCTCCTCCCTCTCTTCCCTCCTCCTCCCTCTCTCCTCCTCATTCCTCTCTTCCTTCCCTCTTCCTCCCCCCTTCTTTTTTCTCTCGCTCTTTCCTTTTCTTTGAAGTCAATTTGGTTATTTCACTTTTTTATTTTTGGTCTTTTTGAGACAGGGTCTCCCTGTCGCCCCAGCTGTCCTGAACTCACAAGCCCAGGCTGGCCTTGATCTCTCAGAGATCCTCCTGCCTCTGCCTCCCGAGTGCTGGGATTAAAGGTGTGCGCCACCACGCCCTGCTATTTCACATTTTTTAAGATTATTAAACACTTTATTAAAGAAATAAAGAGAAAAATTAAAAAAAAATAGATTTAGCTCCCCACACCAACATGGCACAGCTCTCTACCCTTGGTCTGCATAGCTGTCAGGGTTGGGGACCTAGCACAAAAGAAAGACCTGGATAGAACCAGGCTAACTGCTGAAATTCACACAAGCCCAAACTGGTAGACGTCCAGTCACAAGCACAGAGCAAGACTGTCAAGCAGGACTCAAACTAGATCTGTTTACATAGCACAGCATTCCCCCGGACACACACACACACACACACACACACACACACACACACACACACCTCAGAACACAATTATGCATGTGATCAGTATTTCTACTTCCTTGTAAGTACCAAGCACCAAGAACTGGAAGATCCACAGCCAAGGCCACAGCGAATGTGACCAACCAAAACCTCCACGACAGGTGGAGTCCAGCACTGCACGATTGGTCATCATGCCTGTGACCTGCTTGTGAAGAAACATCCTGACCTGGCGGACCTTCCCAAGAGACCCTGGGGTAAGCTGGGCTGAAACGCAGCCTCCATTGCAGTATGCCTAGACTCCCCCTGGGGCAGGTCATGTATTGCATCAATGCCCGTTTACTCTCTGATGTACACTCTCCACCCAGCCAAGTGCCTGGTATACAGCATTTATTTAGCAAGCAGCAGAAATCAGCAGCACTTTGTGAGATGGTTTTAGATGAAAGTGTCATACTCACGTTCTGGCCCCGACAATTCTGAGCTGCCCTGCTCACAGCTTTAGTCTGCAAGTCAGTATGCACATGACCTCAGCATCCTTAGAGACCTTCCGTATCTACTGCATAAGATGAAGTGAACACTGTCCACCACCTCGAGGTCATTATTTGTATCATACATGCACTTTTAAGTTTGAGGAAATTATACTAGAAAAGTTGCTAAAACTCCATCATACTGATGGCATATGCAACACATGCAGGTGCATGGCCACACAATCTGTCCACCACAAACAAGACTTTGGTGGTGGTACAGCTCTGGTCACAGGATGTCAAAAAGTTAATTATTTATACTAAACGGACTGGACGGAAACGCAGTTAGGAACCCCATCCGATGAGGGTGCTAACCCCAGTTGCCGGATGGAAGTGACAGACCAGCACCTCCCATGCCCTGACCTGTGGAAGCAGACTGCTGTCCCTGCAACAGCTGCAGGGCTCTGAGGCACTCCATCAGCTGTGCACTCACCTGCGGCTCTACTGACAGTGGGGGACTGAATGACTTCACTGCCTCAGTGTGTGAACAGAGACAAAAGTAACTGCTAAGCTTTAAACCCTCACAATGGGCTGAGTGTGTACTTGGAGGTATTGAGTGTGCCTAGGCCACTGACTCATGTACATTCAAACTTTTTGGTTCAGCTTCTTAATACAAGACAAGAAAAATGATGCACTTAAACGAATGGCTGACCTTGGTGCTGTCCACAAGGGGCAAACACTCTGGACAGAGTAGGAAGGAACCTCAGGGTTAATCCAGCCAATAGAGTGCTCCCAGTCAAAGCAACAGTCTCCCTTGGAGCATCAGCTGCCAAGAGTCTTCACATCACCATACCTTTGGATTCTCCCACTACCGGAAGACACTATACCTGGACTGCTCTATGTAGACCTGGCAGAAAGCTGAGGCATTTCAGAAAGAAAACCAACCTACGACCACCTGCCTTGAACATTTCCCAATTGTTCTTCTTTCTCAGAACAAGAATAGGGATGAGCTGTGCAGCTCCCCACTGCAATTTGTATTCTTGGCTCTTACCCAGAACTTAGAACATGCAGCTGGGTCAGTCAGCTCGTGGGAACTAATCTATAGCTGAGAACAGCTTTCTCCCCAGCACACGGTCTAGAGCAGGGCTTGGGGTGTGGGTGGAGTATATGGAACACCCTAGCACGATTCTTGAAGTAATTGACACAGGTGATTAAGTTCAACACTCAGCCACTTCTTCCCACAGGGTGGCATGTTTTTCTTATTATATTTTGAACTTTTAAAAGAATGGTTACTCCCAAGTTTCCACTAGACCATGTAAATTTTAACCTCATTTCAGACCTTATAACTAATTCATTCCTAGGCCACTGGCCAGCCTCATAAAGCCATGTGGGACAGTGTGCCTGCCTCCTTGGACCATGAATGCTGGATGTGAAGAAGGCATAAGTGAACTTGGAGCTGCTAGCCTCTTAAAGCCATGTGCTAGTCTCTGTTCCATTTCTCCTCTTCCAGGTTGTAGGTGTGTGTCCTGTCTAGGGGTTATCCAGGAAGGAACACATCACAGCGGAGTCCTACTGGCACCGACTCACTTTTCAAGTGTGTCACCCAAACCCCGAAGTGCTCACATCAGAATATGCAGAATGAGAGAAGCCTTAGGCCAAGTGGGCAAATGCTTTTCTTAGAAGAATTAGTTTATGACGACACTGTTGTGAAGTGCCATGCCTAGAAGTCTCAAATGGAGACTTGGCTACTGAGCTTGTCTTTATGAATAAATTAAGTAAGCATGGTTCCCTATGTGTGACAGAAAATCTAAGCATGAGTGACATCTCGTATCCGGTAAGAGCGAACAGTAGTGATCCTCTACTGGTGCTGAGAGCAGGACACGATGGCATGTGGGCAAAGCACATGGGCTTGTCACCAGGACTGCAAGACCCCAAAGCGACCTGTTTAGACTGAGCTTCGTGCTCAGCTGAGGCCAGTGGGCCCGCAGATACCCTAGACTCCCAGGGTGTGGGGAAGAGGGACTGGACCAGTCCCGATATACTGACCCACACCTGCTGTCAGGCCACAGTGACACCCATGGAGAGAACAGGCTGAGAATCGCTCAGTGCACCTGACGCTGTGGGTCCTGGGACAAGGAGGATCTATTCCTGACTGTCTGGGTTACTGGATTTTGAACATACATTTCAATGTGCCTCAGTGGAAGTAACAGACTTCTACTGTCCAAGAATTATCTTTAGCATTTCCTTCGAGTCTTAACAAGTGTCTTATAATACCACAGATAATAACCCAGCACAATGAAGGCATGCAAACAGGAACATGAGGATTCCATTAGAGTGGCTCTGTTGAAGGAAGTGTAGACACATATAAGCCAAGAAGACTGTTAACACTACTTAGACACACCTGAATCACTCCTGAGAGCCTAGCCCTGGGCCGCTGCTGGGTACCCCAAAGACAGCTCAGCCTGGTGGAAACAGGCATACTACACTTGAGAATTCTGACATTTGTTTTAGTAACTAGTTAGCAGATCTTTGTTGTCCAGCAGATTCTAAACTTACTCAGGGTCAGGGACAGAATCACATTCTTTAATGTGTGTGTATGTGTGTGTGTGTGTGTGTGTGTGTGTGTGTGTGTGTGTCTGTCTGTCTGTCTGTCTGTTGAGAATTTAGCTTGAACTTAGGGCTTCCTGAATGCAAGGGAAATGCTGCACCACTGAGCCACATTCTGTCCTCATCGTGTTCATTTTTTACTCCCTCCACATTTCAGGAAGGAACCCTCAGGCAAGGCTTATCCCAGTGCAGTCAGGAGGCTGGCTGGCCTCAGGAAAATTACCAGTTGGAGGTGGGCAAGAAACTCACATCCCCACTAGCTCTGGCTCTTTTTCTGTGGACCAGATCCCAGATTTGAGCCTGGAAGCGCGGCCGGGGGTGGGGGGGGCACTTGGGATACATCTGGAGAACCACGACACAGGTCTGGTAGCAGACATCAGGCCCTGGTGGGGCAAGCAGGCAGGAGGCTCTGATGAGGCCCGCAGAGCCAAGCAATGGAGTAGCATGAAGGCGAAATGTAAGCACCATAGGAGCCCGGGGTTCTCCAACTCAGGAAGCACTTTCCTTTATGGCTCAGTCCCACCCTGCCCCGCCCTCACTATAGACAAATGGCAGGTAGAGACACTGGACATTACAGGGTGGGTAGGGGTGTTTGTCCAGTAACCACAAGAAGGCATGCTAGTGTGTCAAGGGGACAACTCAAGGGGACAACACATGACCACAGTATTTTACCACAAGTATGACAGAAAAGGACTATGTGCCAGGTCTTAGACTTGGGATCACAGCAAAGCCTTCCTAGGATCCAGCCCAGAAACACTTGGCAGGGGGCACAGGAGAACGGACCTCTCTGCCCCCCTTTCCCTCACATTCACCTTCTCCTGGCTTTTCCTGGAAAAGCCGTAGACCCACATCTTCTGTGGGACCCTTTTCCTGCAGGGTTGTTTCTTCTGTATGGCATGGACTGCCCCACCCCTGCACATCTATGTCTCTGGACTCTCAGGACTTCCACCCTCAGCCCCTGGTGCTCTCTCCCATCCGCCCTAGTCAGCTGGCTGCCTGGTCAGGAGGCGTGGCCCTCAGCCCTCATGCTTGCCTATACAGAACTGACTCCATCTAGAAATCAAGATCCCAGCCCAAGCTGTGGTCCTGTGGGCTTGCTATCTGATAAAGGGTGGTATCACCAGTTATGAAAACTTCAAATCACTGTAAATGTTTTAATGATGCTATTTGGCTTGGCTTTTATAGGCTGGACGTCTAGAATTTTTAAACATAACTATGCTATTTTAATACTTATAATATCTCTTATAGCACTGTTTCCATGAAGTATCTGCCACCCAACTGACACATGCACTTTACCCACTTGTGAATTATGAGGTGGAAATGTGCACGTGGAGAGGGAGAGATCATCACTTTCTAGGTTGAACCTGAAGGACGAACTTTGGGCTGTGAGTGCCTAACCCCTGGTGACCTGCTTGCTGACCAACCCAGGCTACAGAAACTTTCAGTGAGCTGTGAGCCGTAAGCCTTGAGCCATGAGCCATGAGCCATGCTCCAGGCTCTGCTGCTTGCTTTTCTCCAAGGCCAGTGACAGACTCAGAGATGTGGACTACCAGGGTCAGGGAGATGGCTCATTGGACAAAGTGCTCGCTATATGAGCCCAAGGACCTGAGTTCAGATGCCTAGCACCCACGGAAAGACAAGTACAGTGTTATGTGCCTGTAACACCAGCATGGGAGGGGGCTCAAAGACAGGTCAGATCCCAGAGGGTCACTGGCCAGCCAGTCTAGCTGAAATAGCAAGCTCCAGGTTCAATGAGAGTGCCTGTCCCCCAAAATAAAAAGAATAAAAGCCTGGCTTGGTGGCACTCTCCTTTAATCCCAATACTTGGGAAGCAGAGGCAGGTGGATCTTTGTGAGATCAGAACCAACCTGGTCTAAATAGTGAGTTCCACACCAGCTGGAGCTACAGGGAAACCCTGCCTCAACCCCCCACCCCAAATCAAATTAAAATAAATAAATAGATAGAACAAAAGAGGAAGACAGCAAAAGTTTACCCCTAGCCTCCCCATGCACATGCATAGGTGAGCACACCCCCTACACACACACACACACACACACACACACACACACACACACACACACGTAACATACGCACATACACAAAATGAGAGACGTTTCCCAAGAAAAGTGTACAACCCGCCCATGAAGGCATTGGCCCATTTTTAGCACCCTTCCTCTTGAGTTATGCAAACCTCTGCCCACTGTGGGATTATGAGCTGTAACACCATCCCACGTGCCCAGTCCCCACACATGTCCAGTCAATTCCCATGTCTTCACCTCATTCAGCAACAGACACAGCTGTACCGGTCAGTGCTCTGGGTTCTGAGCTTCAGACTGAATCTGGGGGCAGCAGACATGATGGAGGCCTCTCCTCTGCCCTCCCCCTCAGCTCGCAGCCCAGCACCTGACACTGGGCAGCTCTGGCCCTGCACTTTTCATCACTGGGACTACCTGCTGCTGCCCTCACCCTCCTCTCTTGTCCCAGCTCGAATTTTAGAGTTTTTGAAGGGAATCAAGACAAGAGCTGACGGCTTCTTGGGTGTGTTTTTAGAGCCTTCTAGGCCTTTCCATCATACTTGTTCTTCAATCTGAAGTGGTTGAAGATTTTCTTTCTGTGGTGGCCATTCTGATAACGCACATGGCAGGTCCGGATGGACCAGAAGCCCACACACAAAGGTCTGTGCACATCTTCCTGAGGTCAGTTGCCACGAGAGATTATGTGCTGAAACATCATTTAAGGAGGGGCAACCCTTTCCTCCCAGCAAATGACCCCGTGGGCGTGATCCTGGAGAGGCACATCCAGCTTCAACAGACCCTGGCCTCCCGGAAGGGCTGAGGCCTTAGGACACATGGTCCCTGTGCATAGCTGAGCCACTCAAAGGGCCATGCAGCTTCCTCAAAGACATCCCTTGACTGACTCTACTAGTACTTGTCTTCTTGATGTGGCAAAATAACTAACAAAAGCAACACAAGGAAGAAAAGGGTTATTGTGCTGGCGGCTCAAGGGTGAAGTCCATCACAGCGGGAAGCACAGAGGTAGGAGGTGGGGCAGCCGCCGTGCCACCTCCTCAGGTGGGAAGCAGGCCGATGAATGCTGGCGCTCAGCCGCCTCTGTCCCTTATATGCAGAACAACTCCAGTCCATGGATGGTGCTGCTCACATTTAGGGTGGGTCTTCCCACCTCACTTAACCCAGTCTGTAAACTTCCTCATGGGTATGCCCAGAGGCTATCTCTTAAGTGACTCTAGAGCCACCTCAATGACTTAAGAGACTTTAGCTCAGTCCTACTTACAGAGTCCATAGCCAGGGAACCAAGGCCATAGCATGGTCCTTCAGCAAAGTGAGTGTTCTAGTTTGCTTTTCTGATGCTATGATAAACACCATGACCAAAACTAACTTGGGGTGAAGGGGGTTAATTCACCTCACACTCCCGATCACAGTCCATCGCTGAGGGAAGCCAAGGCAGGAATTGAAGCAGGGCAGGAGCCTGGAAGCAGGACATGAGGCAGAGACTATGGAGGAACACTGCTTACTGGCTGGCTCTCAGCACAGGTTCTCCTTTCTTATACAGCCCAGACCCACTTGCCCACGGATGGCACCTCCCACAGTGGGCTAAGCAGCAATCAGCAATCAAGAACATGTCCCCACAGGCATGCCCATAGGCAGTCTATGGAGGCAGTTCTACAATTGAGGGTCCCTCTTCACCAGTAAGTGTAGTAACTGGCCAGCACAGTGGGCAAGGCTTGATTAAAAGACTCATTTCCAGTCCTTCTGGCTGAGTCTCTGTGGAGCTCTGGTGAGGTGAACAAACCCCTCCACCCTCTCCCATCAGATTTCAGTGCTTTGGTTTGAACACACAGACAGTCCCCCTTTTGAAAGAATAGATTCAGTTTTACTGCCTCTCAAAAGACCCTTTAGCAAGCCTCTGGAGGACAGTGTCTTCCACAGGAATCTTACTAAAGGCACCTTTTATGGTCTACCCTGTGAAATTGTTTTAAACAATGGGGAAGTGCTAAAGAGAAGCCAACTGTATTCTGATGCTAAAATTAATCTGAGCCGTGAATATGTGCTAACAGCATGGGGATCATAAAAGATCAGCACTCTCCAGGCTAGGCCTGGCAGCAGGCCATGAGGATGAACAGGTTTAGGGCTACACATACAGCTACCTGCCAGAGACTCCCTGGCACCTCCCCCACAGCACCTTCATGCCCCGCTTCCACCCCAGAGCAATTCCAATTCCTGACCCAACTAGAGAGCAGTGCATGGTTTAAGCCTGAAGACTAGGTTGCTTCTGTACAGTGCTTTGGTCATTTTCCCAGCATCCCCCAGGAGCCAAGTGACAAGGCACATGTTCATGCAGCCCATCCATTCCCAGAAAACCAAAAAGGCCCGCACAGTAACATGGTGGTCTCCCCCGCCTGGCCACCTGCTCCTCTGAGAGGATGGATGCAGGCTTACTCTTCCTGAATACCAAACCACCCATGCTGGGAAATTATCTTCCCACGAGAAATGCCCTAGCTCGCCTGGAACCAAACAGCCCCATCTGCAACAAAGTCTCCACCCTCACTGTTGCCGAGACCTCAAAGGTAACACAGTCTGTCCCAGACAGTTTGGACTCTAGTCAGCCTCCGGTGCAATGGGCTCTGAGACTGGGTGCCTAGCAACAGTGCCAGGAGGGAGCCTAGCAGGGTTGGACTGGCACCCTGCCTCCAGGGAGAGCCTTGAAGTCCATGCATGGACATAGCACTCGGGATCCACACACTGCTCTGAGCACACGGACTGTTTCCAGGAGACACAAAGCTTCTGGGCTGTCATAGCCAGAAGAGGGCACAGTGTCACAGCAGAGACACTGCCTGGAGGACATTCTAACAGAACAGGGTTCACCCATGTGGGTGTAAAGCTGGCAGGGGTTTCTGGACCTCAGGAGAGACACAATGAATGCAGCCAGGATAGGACTGGGGTAGGTGATGGGAAGGTGTCACATAAAACCAGACTAGAGTGATGTTTATCCATAGAGCTGACCCCACAGCATGTGGCAGCTACAATGTAAGGGTGATACCTGATGAGCGCTCTTACCTGGATTCCTGGTACCAATTCCAGAACATTCTTTGGAAAGTACTCCCAGCTTACTACCTGGCATGGCCCCAAAGGACCAGCTGCTATGTAGGCACTGTCTGCCAGGCTCAGTCATACAAGGCTTTCCTCCTTTAAATCTTATAGCCCATGACTGCTGATCAAGGACTGGATCACCCATCTTTACCTTAAAACATCCTGATGGCACCCAAGGCTTTGGCACCCAGAAGTGGCCCAAGTCCTGCAAAGGTGACTCCAAGCCTGGGGTGCCAGTGAGCTATTAGCCTGCTCATGGTGCTTATATGAAGGTTATTTCTGGCTAGGCTAGGGCTGCTGCTGCAGGGTGACAAGGATGGCTCTCTCCAGTATGCACACCTTATCCTCACATGGGTCCAGTCTGTCATATGTCCAGCCCAGCACTTGCAATCTCTCCATGCCTCTAAAGGAGAGGAGGTCTGCCTACCGACCACCATGCAGCCCTTGGCAGGGGCTGCACTATCTTCACATGTGGAGCTGGATGCTGCACTGGCCGTGCCCTGCATGCACTGAGGTGGCCCGCTGCACACGCCGCAGCTGCCCACTGCACATACTCTCACCTTACTCTGGGGCCCAGGGACACAAGGATCTCAGAATCATCTCAGGACCACAGCCAACTACCGACAGGACAGGGTGAGAGCAATCTTGCCTCTCTGACCTTCTGCATATGTCACATCACAGAGGAGATCTGTGGGTTGTTCCTCTGATTTAAAGGACAGATAAGGTTAACATAAACTAAAGAACTTGGTCCCAAGACCTGTGAGGGCCTGCTAAAGACAGGATAGGTCAGAGGAGGAAAATCCACAAGTAACTAGCAAGGTAAATCAGAAAGACATCAGGGACACTGAACTCCGCCACTTGCCTGGTTTTCCACCTGGAAAGCAGGAGAGGGTGAATGATGGGTCCATCCAGTGGGACAAGCACGATGCTCTAGAATGAATGCATGATTAAGGCCACACTCCGGCACAGCTCTGGTATGTATGTGCCTGCTCTCCTACAGCCCCGTCCCAATACCATCTTGATGTTAATCCTCCACACAGATCTCCACAGGTGAGTGAATAGCAAAGAGACAGTGATCCAGAGGATCTAGGACTCTGAAGGAAAATAAGGCCAGGGACAAGAATGAACAGTCAGGGACATGAACAACTTCAGAAGAAATAAAGAGAGAGGCGCCTAGGGCTCCACTTCAGCAGAATGGAGCTATGGACAGTAAAACTGTGAGGAGAGCCCACTCATCACTCACCAGCCTTCTAAGAAACAGAACTTAGAAACCAGAAAATTCACTGAGAGCGGAGACTAAGAAATGAGAAGCTGACTGATCTGATGCATCATCTCAGAATCCCTGAAAGGAGCCTGGGATAAAGAACTGGTCCTGACACCAAGCACACACTCACCCCAGTCTGAGCTGAGAAATCTGCTCAGAGGAAGCCTGCACCAATCCCACAAACATCAAGCTTCCCAGAGCGCAGTGCATGGGAGTGTGATTCATTCTCTGGCAATCTACAATAAACTCAAAATTCCCAAAGTCTGTGAAGAATGATGACTTACAGAAACCTCCTTCCTTCTTGATCTAAAACCTACTCACCTGAAGGAGAGAGCACAGGACAGAGTAAATGACCAGGGCACACTCCCTCCCTCCTGGGAACCCAGAGGTCATGTCTTGCGTAAGTCAACCCTGTTAGACTGATTGATCATGGCCACCAGCCTCTCCCAGTCTCTCAAACCCATAGAAAGGGAAGCTTGGCTACATAGGCAGACCTCAGCTGTACTGGGTGACCCAAATACTTCAGAATATGGTGAGATCTTGGTGTTTTTTCCTGCAGAAATACACAGGTACACAGCCACAGAAAATCTGTCATCGAAGGTCAGAATTCCTAAAACCCACTATAGGAGCAACTTCTACAGCAGGGCTTCTTAAACATCCTCCCCCCACAATCCCACTGCCTGAGAATGGTCCTGGGTATATATGTAGATAAAAGTTATTCTTAAACATTTACTGATACCAAATAATAAAGAATTTTATTTTAAAATGATACTTTGATATACATATAATTTTACCATTTATTAAAGATGAACTAAAACTTGTATGCTGAGCAGATGTGCTTGTGTTTTTACATAAAGGATTAAATCTCAGCTGAATGGATTTTTTTGTTTATTTGTTTTGAAACAGGGCCTCCCTGTAACCCAGCTTGCCTGGAACTTGCTATGTAGACCAGGCTGGCCTCGATCTCACAGAGATTCACCCACCTCTACCTCTGAAGTGCTGGGATCAAAGGCGTGTGTCACCACGCCTGGTTTGACTAATATTTGACACTGCTGGGCATGGAACATCTTCAGTGTTTTTCAGAGATGATTAATATTTGATTGTATAATTGTCCATATTGAGAATATCTCTTCATATAAATACGTAGTACAAAATGGCAGAAGTATGTTTAGGGACATTTCAGAAATTGTTGAAAAATATGTCCTAATTCCAAGCCAAAATTCAATTAACAATTTTTATGAAACTCAAGTCAGCACCTCAAACAGTAACTTTTAAAATCAAACATTCTGACAATGCAACCCAAAGATGCTGACCTGCTGTCTTGGTTTCTTTTCCTATCGTTGTGATAAAATACTCCGACAAAAGCAAGTTAAGGAAGGCAAGGTTGATATTCTCTCTCTCTCTCTCTCTCTCTCTCTCTCTCACACACACACACACACACACACACACACATACACACTCACACACACACTCACACACAGTGGAGAAGTCAAGGCAACAGGAGCTTGAAGCAGATGGTTTTGTTCCGTCTGCAGTCAGGAAGTAGAGCGATGAAGCAGGCTGCTGCTCGGCTCCCCCTCTCCACTTAGACAGTCAAGGATCCCAGCCAGGGAATGGTGCTACCCACCCTGAGCATGTTTTCCCACCTCCATTAATGCAGCCAATATAATCCCCTAGGCATGCCCAGAGGCCTGTCTCCCTGGTGATTCTAGAGTCCATCAGGCTGCAGTTAACAGGCACCATCACACGAAATGACAATAGGGAAACATTAAAAGTGGTTTTTGTAATTAAACTGTAATTGAAATGTTACTGTAAGAATAAAAAATTTAACATAGACAGGGAAAACACTGCAGTTTATAACAGGCAACAGTGGAATCTACTCCAGGCCATGTTCCCTGGTGTTGCCTGGCATGACAGCATACATAGTGCATAGTGAATGATGCTGGCCAAATTTTTCATGATCCCCCCATTCAGTTATGTGATCCTGCATGAGATCATAACCCATAGTTCAAGAAGCTGGGCTCTAAAGAACACTCAACTACAAACCTATCAGTGACCAGGTGATCTTGGGGATGAGCTTGTCCCCACCTTTCTCACACATGATGCTCAGAGCAGCTCTGGAGCAGGTGTACCAGGCTGTTAACCAGTGAGCACAGTCCAGACGCAAGCCTTCTCCAGCTGGTTCCTGAAGATACTTGGCATAATGCCACACTTTAAGACTGCAAACAGGTGACAGATGTATTTCGTGCTATGAACATGATATTTTAAATCAGAAAATCTGGTTTATGGCCCTGGAATCTGTCTTCTTTTATGACTGAACCAGTAAGTCTCTCCACTTCATTAACCAAACATTGTATGTTAAAGTGTGTCGTGTGACTTCTCCTGAGGAACCATAAACAAGCAACTATTCACCCCAGGTAGGGAACAAGGAACAGATCGAGGTCTAACTTGGAGAACCAAGGAGTTTACGGAGCTTTACCTTCAGGAGATGGGGGAGGGGTTACTTACAGGAGATGAGTACTCACAGAAAGTTGTACCACAAAACATCCCCTTCAGCACTAAAAGCTGTTATCTCCAAAGCTCCCTGCCCAACTCAAAGGCAGTTGCACCCTCTGTTTATGTCACCTAGGCCTGCGAATCTTTCCTCAGCCTCCTGAGTCCTAGGAGCCTCCTTCATCCACCCAGGAGAAAACACTTCAGCTCAGAGGAAACAGCTACACAGCAGAGGTCTATCTAAAATATGTACTTTGTATTATTTCTAGATTTATGAACAATAAATTTATTTAGAAAAAAAGAAAAAACTAAAGTTTATTTCCTTCAGAAGAGTGGGCCAGATATGAGCACATCACACAGACTGATTCTTTTGGTCGGACTTCTCTGAGGACTGGCCAGGTCCTCAGAGCCTAGGAGCCGAGAGACCACCTCCAGTTTTGCTCTAGAGCTACACTTCCTCAAGAAGGACGCAGATGATCTCTAGGTCTGGTGCGCCCATCACATCCCCCAGCTTTCTGTCTGCATCCTTTACATGTGAGGGTGGTTTCTCCATCCACAGGAGCACCTGCGTAGGTCCTGTTGCCGAGGCCTTCGGCCTTGCTAAGCCTCCTGTGCTCGGCTCCCGTTTCCTTCTCCAGCCCCTAAGTCCCCAGGACTGGCGACTCCTGGCTTCTCACACACTCTGGCTGTGCCCCTGTGTGGTCTTCCTGTCCCTCTCTGGAGAGCTGCCAATGGCGGCCATACTGTGTGCAGCTGCAGCAACTCCAGGACTCTGCTATCACTGAGGATGAAGGCATGTTCTGCCCTGTGATGGAGCAGATGTGCCCACAGAGAAAGCAGCAGAGGCCCTTGGCCCACATCAGCTCTTTGCTGCTGCCCTGAGCATGTCCCACACAGCCCTGGGCAGAAGCTGAATGTACCCCATTCTGCCACTCCAGGAGTGAGCTCCTGTTCTCTACAGTTAACTCTATTCTAATGACAGGATTTACAAGAGCGATTACTTCTTACTGAGTAAGCCTTGCGCTCAGAATCAAAGTATTGATTAGGTAATTATCACTTGAAGGAAATTCAGGAAATACATGCATGCACTTGAGGAAGAGGCTCACAGCACGGGCTGACCCAGAGCATGTACACACTCAACTCCAAGAAGAAGAAGCTGCTAGGGCGAGCACACCCCACTCTGCCCCTGTGCTTGCCCGAGTGACATGACAGTGAGTCCCAGGCCTCTGCCTCAGGAGCACCTGGCCAAGGCACTAAAAACCCTACGGGAGGGAACAGGATCCAACATGCTTCAGAGCAGGCAGGTCTCAGGGCCCTGGGGGCCTTTCCACACCACCTCCTCTGCCCACAGTCCACGGAGATATTCTGATAGCTGTCACTGCTGCACAGGGAGACTAAATGCCTTCATTTCTGAGAGACTAAGGTTGACAGCACCTTCACCTCTGCGTCGTTCATCTATGAGAGCACAGACACTGAAACCCCCAAACTAGAGGACTTACAAAGACCCTTAAAAACAAAGCCGCTATGTAACAAACTCTCGAAAAGGAAGCAGCTTGGAAAAGGCCCTAAGGACAGAACGGAGCTTGCCCTCCGTGTGCCTGTATGCTTCATACAAACAAACGTTAGATCTAGTAACAGAGGCTTGATGAAGATGTGTACGTCAATTCCATTCTTAATGTCAAAATGAGCAAGGCGGTGAAGTCAAAAGCAAAGCCAGGTAACATTTAAGGGAGCAAACATTAATATGCATTCCTAGACATACAATAGTAAATGTTAAAATACTGATAATGTTGACCAAAGGGTATACAGAAAAGCAAACTACAAGATTAGTGACCTGGAGGTAGATCTAAACACATAAAATGACACGTGAAAAGACACGCTAGGGTAAATCCAAGTTTCAAGATCTTCCTTAGAAATTAAAAGTTGTAAAATATTTCCGAGCTTCACATAGAACAATGAAGAATCGCACAGTTTGGGGGATACAAGGGAAATTACACTGTTGGACCCTAAATACACCGTCCACCCGGAACAAGGACAGCAGTGGGCACAGGCGCAGTGATTGCTGGACACATGAGGGGCCCAAGCCACAATGCACCAAGACATGGCTGGGCTCAGGGCATGATAAAGGCCAAAACACAGAACGAGCCTAGGACCAGCCAGCAGTGGTCCAAGGGGACACCTTTGTCTTCGGAGGATGGAAAGCAGGAGTATCACCAGGTGATCTCAGGTATCAAGTATCTGCCCATGGGTCTTATGATAAATGTGCACATCCCACATGGAAGACTAGGAAACACACAAACCAGACAGTCACTTTCAGCACAGGAAACTTGTTGAAAGGTAGCAACACCCACAGAAGCACTGATCTGCACAGAGCAAGTCCCTTAAAAGCTCATAAACAAAACACAAAGGCCAATGACATACAGAGAAAAGGCCAATGCGGTGGCATGCATTTGTAACCTCAATACTGGAGAGGCAGGAGGGCAGCTTCAAATTAAAGGCCACTCAGGGTTATTTACCAAGTTCCAGGACAGCCAGAAATTGGCTGCATAGACGGAGCCTGTCTCAATAAATTAATGAATAAATACGAAAATTTAAAAAAACAAATGGGGGTTGAAAACCGTGTGTGTGTGTGTGTGTGTGTGTGTGTGTGTGTATGTGTGCGCGCGCATGTGCGCGCGCGCTGCATACCTGCATCTACATGCTCCTGTTCCCCCACATAAAATGATAAACGGAATGAAAAGATAGTTAATGTGTAACCAGGAAATCTGTGTTTAAAAGTAACTTATCCAGGGGGGCTAGAGAAATGCTCATCAGTTGAGAGTACTGTGTGCTCTTGCAGAGGATGGGTTCAGTTCCCAGCACCTACATGGAGGTTAATGATCGTCTTTAACTCCAGTTCCAGGGGATCTGATGCCCTCTTTTGATCTCCACAGGGGTATTTCATATACAAGTGCACATATGTATATGCAGGTAAAATACTAATACACATAAAATAAAAGTAACTTATCCAGTAACCAAATAAAATAAAAGAGATTTTTCTCTACCTATTTAGCTAAAATATTGATTAAAAACTCTGCAACATTCACCATCGTGATTACCTGCCAGAACCATAGTGTGAGCACAGCTCAGGGGAATGTGGGAGGCAATGGGGCCTGCTGAAGCAAAAGCCGTAATCCTTGAAGCAACTGAACATACGCTTGGGAGGTTTCCAAAGCAGCAGAGCTGGGGACTCATATTTATGTGTAAGGAAACTCTCAGCACTATTTATAGTGACGCACACTAGAGGAAAACACTAAAGATTTTATATTGCTTAAATATGTTAAGGGCATGCAACAGACAATTACATACAATAAAATCATTTGTGATAATACTTAGTGATATGAGAATATACTTAAGATATTTGGTTTCTTTTGAAAGAACATGAAATTCTATATTCAGATTCATACCAATTCTATAAGGAAATTCCTGTGTCAATACAATATAGAAGAGGGTGAGGAGACAGAAGATAAGTGCACTTGGATAGGTCTTTGGGCCAATGGGCATCCCCAGGGGAATGAGATCTGTCAAGAGAAAGCTCGAGTCACAAGGAACAGGCCTCCCTGACCAAATGACAGGCACCCAGGAGGGCATAGAGAGGCTGCCTGGCTTACCAGCATGACTGAGAGATGGGGGAGGGAGAGAGGGAGAGAGGGAGAGAGGGAGAGAGGGAGAGAGAGAGAGAGGGAGGGAGCTTTCTAAGGGAATCTAATTTTCTTTTTGTTTGTTTTTGTTGTGGTTGTTGTTGATTTTGAGACAGGGTCTCACTATGTAGCCCCCGCTTTTCTGGAACTCCCTATGTAGACCAGGCTAGCCCAAATTCACAGAGATCTGTCTGTCTCTGCCTCTGAAGTGCTGAGTCTAATTTTCATTATCGTTTCCTGACTCAGATCTCTGATACGGTATCTCCAACATATTAATCACTTTGTAAAAACTGGTGAGAATAAAATTTATCAAAATTTTAAAATAAGCAAATGCAATTACTAATTTTAAGAAAATAACAAAAATATATTATGCAACAAAAATTAATTAAAAATTACTGATGTAAGTGTTGTTCCTTGCTGGTCAACAAGCAGCTGTTGACCTTGGAGGCCAAAGGGAGCCTAGGTTTGTCACGTTTCTCACAGGTGTTGTGAGTGGCAAGTGTTGTGCCCAGCTCTTCCCACAGTAAACTCTCAGAGCAGTGGACTTGATGCTACTTCCACAGAGAAACACATCCCTTTTGGTCACATGCCAACTGCTATCCTGTCGGGTCATCCTGTGGCTGACTCTGGTGCTGGCTCACAGCCACATCTTTTTGGTGGTACATCTTGTTGACAGAACCAGGGTGTCTGCCTCTGGACCTATAGGTTCTGCTGCTCCCCTGCCCAGGAGGGGAGGCAGAGCCCACACCACTGCACTTAGCCTTCCTCTTACAGGGCTCAAAGCAGAACAATAGTTCCCACATCCTCAGAGCCCTGCAATCCCACCTGCTTGGACCTCCCATGGCCCCACCACAGGAGACACAGAAGGAACAGGAGCTGATAAGGTCAGGCCCTAGGGAGCCATGTGTAGTCAGAGAGTGCAGAACATGTGGGAGGGAGACCACTGTCCATACAAGGCCTCTCAGCCCTCAGCATGGGGACAGCAGTAGCCAAGAGCGACAGAGACTCGCAGAAAAGCCTCGTTTATCTGTGGAGGTGGGGCTGCCTGCAAGAGAAACCACACTAGACAGAGAAGCCCATTTCAAAGACAATGTGGCCCTGCATAGCCCTCCTAGCCTAGTTGGGACCTGTAGAGAGTTAACAGTCCATCTGGAAAGGCACCCTCACACGTGGCTTAGATTCAGGACATCAAATGCCTCTTGTAATCTCAGAAATCAGCTTCTGCAGCTGAAGAGAACAGCTGGCAGGGAGCTAGTGTTGGCCTATGTTGGGCCAGGGCTGCAGGCCTACATGTCCTGGGGTTGGGAGAGGCTCTGCTCCTCACTGATGGTAGGGATAGGAGAAACCAGGGATGAAATTCCTGCTGTGCTGGAGCTCCATAGCCTGCCCCTCTGGAACATGCTGTGGTGGCCTGTTGATGGAGTATGGTTTTGAGTTCTGATGTCCCTACTTTCTGGGCATCCAGAACAAACAGAATAGTTTCCACATCCCAATATCATCATTATGAACACTGACATCCTCTAGGGCCCTGACAAAGTAAGACTCCAGAGATGAGCTGGGTAGGGAGACACACTGGACTTTGCCATGTTCAAGAGAAAGCAAAACCTAATTTATAAAGGATTAATGCAGAGTTCGAAGACAAGGAACATCCTTCATTCCTGGGAAACCGCCCCAGATACAGAAAGTCCTTCGAGATAGCGTGGCTCTGTCCAGGGACAGCTCCGCCCTTAGCTCAGGATAAAACAGTTCCAATGTACCGTGACCAGGACACGCCAGGCAGGCAATACCATGAGTTGTGTCCCTTCTCCACAGAGTAAATGCTCTGTGCCTCACTTCCCACTGGCCTCACAGACCAAACAATGCTGGCTGCAAGAAGACCATACACATTTCCTTATCCCGAGGGAGGGGAAGCAGGAACCATGCAAGGAAACCATGACACCTCTTCAGGCAGCTGGAAAGCAGGACTCGGCCTTTATAAAAACACAGCTTCTTAGAACCTTCAAAGACAGGAGTCTTGAGAACAGAGTGGAGCCAGGTCCTACTTTTGCTAGCAGATAAAAGTGATGCCTCTACCCGCCTCTCTGTGCTAAGTCCCTCTGGCCTGCAGGCCCCAACTTCCCTATTGAGGAACAGCACTGTCATGGTGGGCTCTCCAAGCACAAAGGGTCAGGCTCCGCTTAGCATGGTTCTAAGATTGGAAACTGGACAATATCTCAGAGCATGCTGTAGGGAAAACTTTAAAACCATGAAGACAGAGCTCAGGAAGTGGCTCAGTGGGTAACAGTGCCTGCTCTGCAAGCATGAGAACTTGAGTTCAAATCCCAAGCACTCACGTAAGAAACCAGGCATGGCTGTGTATGCCTGTAACCAAAGAAAGCACATTATGTGGAGCCTGGAGACACGCAGACCCCAAAGCTCACTGCCCAGCCAATCTGTCCAAAATGCCAAGCTGAATCCAGGGTCAGCCAGAGGCCCTGTTTCAAGGTAGTAACATGGAAAGCAGTAGGAGGAGATGCATGACTGCCTGTCCTGGGCTCTGCACACATGCAGGCATGAGCTCTTACACTCATGTGTGCATTCTCTCTGTCTCTGTCTATTTGTCTGTCTGTCTGTCTCTGTCTCTCTCTCTCTCTCTCTCTCTCTCTCTCTCTCTCTCTCACACACACACACACACACAAAAAAAAGATAGCAGTATTACACTTTGTGTCTCTTGAGCTACTCGTGGGTTTTGTACACACACACACACACACACACACACACACACACACACACCAAGAAGATAGTGGAATTAAACTTTGAGTAACTTCAGTGATTCGTGGAAGTTGTTGTTTTCCATCTGTCTTGACATTGCAGGGTAGGGGTCTATCGTGGATCTCTGACTCGACATTGCAAGCTAGGGGTCTGATTAGGTTCTCAGAGCTCTCAGGGGTGTTCTGAGTCTCTGTGCGGAGTCCAGATCTGCCAAATCCAGCAGCAGTGTGGACCTTGTGCCAAGGCAGCAAACATTCCCAAACTTGACTCTGCCATCACGAAGCTTTTTCATGGGCTATGCTAGCTAAGATGCAGTGACGAGGCACGACCAGCAATGGGACTGCTGTTCTTTCTGTTTGTTCTTGCTACCTCTGATAACACCTCAACATTTTAACTGTAGAGAAGCACAGAGGTTTTCTTTCTTTTATATCTTTCATCATTAGAGGCTGAGTTGAGGAGAGTCCAGCACTCAGAACAATGTCCCTGAGAGGTGGGGCAGAACCGAGGGATCCGCTGCTGCTTCCTCTGAAGAATCACTCCTGTCCATAAACAGTCCCTCTCCACTGGGCTAGGGACCATGTAACTGTCAGGCTGAGGGTGTCCACCAAGACATCAACTGGTTCATTTTTGAGAGGTACCTAAATTCCAAAAATGGCCTGACTCAGGGTCCTAAGCAGGACAAGGATTGGACCTTCCTGGCTCCCAAACACTTGGCCTAGTGTTCACGCATCAAAAGGCCTATGGCTGGGGACAGCTCCACCAGGACTCCAAGTCAGCTTCTGTGTCTTGTTGCTATGGACATATGCACTATGAATGGACAATCTATATATGAGTAGCCCCGGGGAGCTGAAGGGGCCCAGTGAGCCCTGAGCATCCTCATGGCACCAAGACATGGGCAGTGGGTTAAGATCTGGCTCCAGTTTTTAGCTGTGGGCCTTTGGGGAAGTACCTTAGCTGTTCTGTACCTCTGTTTTCATTTCTGCAAAGCCAAAATGGGCGTGTTTGCCCAGGATCATGAGGCTGAACTTTGGTAAAATATGTGGCAGAAAGCAAGTGCTTGAAGACTCTTAGCGACTGCTGTGACACAGCTCTCTGTAACACTGGTTTGATGATTCTGATGCTACATCTAGAGAGTGAGGTATTGCCAAGATGGTTCTGAGCCAGCAAGGAACTTTCTGGGCCCAGGCCAGGGGAGTGTGCCTGAGTTCAGCTTTCTGAACTCCTGCCATGTGTCTGAACAATGTGAACGCAGAGGACAGCATGGGCTGACTTGCGAGCTGCCCAGACCCATAAAAAACATGGAATGGCGTCAAGGGGCAGTGGAGGAGAGCGCTTCATGAGACTTGGCATGTGAAACCTCATCTCGACCCAAGTGAATGGGGAGAGAAATACCTTCGCATTTTGGCCTCAGCAGTTCGTGAAAAAGCTTAGGTCAGAAAACAGGTATGCCAACACAGGGTGTGGCGTGCATAAGCGTGAGAAGCAGAAGAGGCTCAAATGAGGATGGTCAGGTAAGTCCAGGGTCTTCGCAGACTACAGGCCGGATGTGCCCAAAGGTTCTGTGACCTTACAAGCATTTGTTTATGCTGTTTGGTACTGGTCTATGGTCATTTTCTATTTGATTTGTTCAGACTATTCTGAGTAGCATTATTGTAAAGTTAGAAGTTAGATAAAATCTGGACTGTGATGGGCCTATAAACAGTAGCTGCTTTCTGGCCCACGGGGAGGAGAAACATGTGAGGATGCAGTGCATTCAGAAGTCTCCAGAAGGGCAATTCCACCCAGATGGTGAGAAGCACACTACCACAGCATGGGCCAGTTACAACAGACTTCTATTTAAAGAAATGTTTAAAATAAAAACGCTGCCAAGTACCACATTGTTTTGGAGAACATGAGTAGCCCATGTCGTGCAAGCTTGGTATATGTAGAATCAGCCATGGGGGCACATTATGAGTCACGTTACGAGGATGACAAGATGACAAGCCTTTAAAATGTGAGAACAGTTCACTCGGCAGGAAAAGACCAGTTCTGTGGTATTTAAAGTAACGGAATCTCAGGACTCATTCTCTACTTTTCCTTTTCCAAGGTCTAACAATCACGTCATCAAAATCTCATTTATAGGTTAAGAAGGGGCCTTTCAAGTGTCCACTTTTATGATTATAAAAATAACACACAAACCAAATAATTTGCAAAGAGTATCTCAGCCAGAAAGGACAGAGATGCAGTGAACCTGGGTGGTGGAGCTTTACCGCTTAGAGGCCTAAAGGGTTGAAGGGCTGACTTCCTGTGAGTCACTGGACACCCTGGCACTGCTGTCATCAGAGACCCCCATCCCGCAGGCCCTGCCCTTCCTGCCCCGTGACCAATGCATCTTCATGAGCCACTCGCTGGGCTGTGCAGTCCCAGTGACCCAAGGCTGGCCCAACCACAGGACACATGGACAAGGGGATGGGCAAAGTTAAACACACCCCCCGACCCCAGTGCGGATGCACAGCTATAACCCACCCTGCAACACACCTGACTTACCCTTCCAAGAAGGGAAGTGATGCTCCCCCTCAGCCCGTTGTCTCCTCTTCACCAACCTGTGAGAAGGAAGGCCCCAGGTGGGACTTGGTGTTCTTCACAAACAAGAATGAGGGGCTGATACAGTCTCTAGTAGCTTGGAAAGGTTTAGAAACCACATTAGAGGAGTTGCTGCTAACACAGGAAACTGCTGATCCAGAGGCCTGGGCAAGGAGGCTGGAGAGGGCCACTACTTTGGGGCCTGTGGTGGCAGAGCACAAGAGCAGGAGCACATGCTGAAAGAGGCCCGGTCACCTCACAGCAGCCAGTATACAAAGAGACAGAGAGCAAGAGGCTGCAGTCCCACCATCCCCTCAAGGACAACTCCCCTTGACCGGAATTCCCCCACAAGTCCCGCCTCCTAAATGTTCCACCACTTCCCAATGGCCCCTGCAGCTGGGGACCACACTTTCAACCCATGGCCTCTGTGGAACATTCAAGATCTAAACTTTAGCAGAGTATCTTTGTATAGACAGCTACCACGCATCCAGATTACAGAGCAAGAGGTGCAAAAAACAGAAACCTTTGTGATGACAGTGATGCATCATGTATCAATGTTGTAATAACTTGGCTTCAATACTTAAATATTTTTGTACTTAAGTGTGGATAATTATTTGAAGATTTAAGAAAAACAATTTACTATATTTTACACCCCCCATTGTTTCCCTTACTTTAAAATTCATTTGTCTTAAGGATTGCTTGAGGATTGCTTTTTTTCATAATAAATTCATTTGGGGAAAATAGAACTAAAAGTATAAAGAGAAATTGAACTTAGAAAAACAAAATGCTTATTCCAGTATTAATTCTAAGACACAGCAATTTGGTTGTTCATGCTACATGTTCATGTTTTTTCAAGTATTGTATCATACATAATTAACTGCTAGGAACTATTGATATTACTGTTTGTGAGCTCACACTGGGGAGCTCATACTTGCTTCAGAGCACACACAGTCCTAGCTGTGCTGTACCCGGGAGGCTGGAGCTACAAGCAGTGCTGCCACGGAGGGAGCCTGGCTGGCACTGCCGCTTCTGACCTGTAAAGAGGATTCACTCCACTCTGCCTCAGTGAAGCTCAGTGACTTCCCACCTCACCACATTCTGACATAACTGCCTAAGTGCAGAGGGGCACAGGAGAGACGCATCCTTGAGGGCTGAGATACCCTGCACACTGTTTCTTAGCTATGTATGGGATGGGACTGATGACAGGTCACAACTAGGCTCCACTACTGGCTGACCAGAGGTGACAAAGGACAGACATGTAGAAGCTAAGCCCACCCAACTCAGAGAACCAAGAGACACAGACTCTGACACCTCCTCCTCTGGTGGTAGCAGATGTTTCTGACTAGGTGCAGGAGACACTGCAATGTGAAGAATGAATCTGCTGAGGAGAGACGTGCAAATTCCCTGGATCCCACATTCACCCACAGCTGCTTAGTCCCACAAACACACATGCATGCTACCTATCCTAACTTAGAGCAAAATGCTGTCAACATGTTTGGTTTATTTGTAGTAATAATTATCCAGTGATGACTGAGACGCTGTAAAGGTTAACAAAAATTTATTCTTAAAGTCTATTTAATAGCTTTAGTAGACAAGCTAAGCCATGAAATCAGGTTTATAAATGAAAACGCCTTGGTATTTTGATACTTACTCTGCTGAAGGTGCCATGACAAAATAGCATAGATTTGGACTGCTTGAACAGAGAGTTATTGCTCAGGGCCCTGGAGGCTGGAAGTTTAAACTTCAAGGCTCAGCATGGTATGGGGCCCCCTTCCTGCCTCACAGGGACTACCTTCTCACCAGGTCCTTACTGGGTCCTCACATTGTGGAGAAACACCTCCAATGCCCTCTTGCGCTGGTCCCATCCAGTCAAGGCCCCACCCTTGTGAGTTCATTTGTAACCTGCTCACTTCTATATAGGCCCTATTGACAATCCAGTCACCCTGGGATCAGGACTGCCACATATGGCCTGCTGGGGGCACAACCCAGTCCATAGCATGCACTTTCCCCATTTTAGTAATTTCCTCACCTCACCCAGTGGTGAGAAGTACACTCTGTCAGTGAAAATTCACACTTTAGGGGCTGGAGAGAAGGCTCAGCAGTTAAGAACACTGGTTGTTCTTGAAGACCCGGGTTCGAATCCAAGCACCCACATGGCAGCTAACAACTGTCCATAACTCCAGTCCCAGAGGATCTGACAGCCTCTTCTGACCTCCGCAGGCAGTGCATGACACAGGTGCACTTACCTACATGCAGGCAATACACGCATACACATAAAATAAAAGTAATAAATAAAATTAAAAAAAAAGAAAACTCATACTTTAATA
>NW_008340118.1:608736-617885 GCF_000622305.1 Nannospalax galili | reverse complement strand
GACAAAGTTCAATTACCAATACCCACATGGCAGCTAACAACTGTCTGTAACTCCAGTCCCAGAGGATCTGACAGCCTCTTCTGACCTCCGCAGGCAGTGCATGACACAGGTGCACTTACCTACATGCAGGCAATACACGCATACACATAAAATAAAAGTAATAAATAAAATTAAAAAAAAAGAAAACTCATACTTTAATATATGTTTTCTATAGGGGAGAAGTTGGGGGTGGATATGATCAAAATACATGATATTAAATTCTCCAAGGAGAAGTAAAAATATTTTAAAAATACATGTTCATGCTATATTAGACGAGCCATGGCATGAGATGACATTACTAAAGGTCTGCCTAGGAACAGACACCGAGCTGCTCCCCAGTACTTAAAAGGCCTCAGGCAGTGTATCCCAACTTGTTCATTATAATCTGTGCCTGTGGCCTTTCCTACCTTTCCCACTGTTACACTGGTTTTGGGTGAAAGCAAGGAATTAAGCGGCCACACCAAGTGTGTGGTACGTGGTTGGCTGAAAAGTCAAGAGCACAGAAATGGCCTTGTAGGAGCCACTTCTTGCTGAGGGGTCATGGTGACCTCTGCAAGAAGATATTGGTCCAGAAATTCAAACTTTTGGCAGAACTTGGGTTTCCAGTAACACTGACTAAAGATTCAATCTGGGTCAATTTTAAGATTTTGGCATATCAGACAGAGCACCACACCAAGAAGTCCTGGAAGTACGAGGAGGATTTCTACTCCAGCAGATGACGTGGAAGAATAGGAACTCTTTGGTGGCTTGGGGCCTCTGAAACTTGGGCTCCAAAAGAGGATGGGAACTAATATAGTTGTCATTCCACTCAGAATGTCCTGAAACAGTGTTTTTTGTTTGCACATGTGTCTTTAATTTCTGTGCATCTGATTATTACTAGTCACAGTCGGCTACACTCGGATCCTTTAGTACCTGAGTATGGATATGAAGTCATCAGGTAGATTTCAATGGTAATGTTTATCACCTCTACTATTTAACATGAAGCACGTTTATGCTTCCTCCTCAAATATGTTTTTTTTTAAATTTGTTGATTTTTTTTTGTGTGTGTATATCATACAGAACATCCCTCATAACCTTATTCATCTATATACCCACTTCCTAAATGGTACCCTCCCACAGTCTTCCCCCTCCCACACACTGGAGCCCATATACTCTGTCATCCCTGTTACTGTCCACTGTGTTGTCGACACCCCCAGACATTCCCCAGTGCTTGTCCGTCTGCTGACTCTAGTCAGCCTATCTAGAAATCCTTTTTTTTAAGAAGATCAGCTGTTCCTCATGGAGCAGCAATCAGTTGTCAATATTCCTTTAGATAAGATTGGGGTCTGCTGTTCATTTTCCCAGTTCTATGCTGGGTTACTGTGGGGGAGTCTTTGGGGCCACCCTGGCCAATAACTCATAGGAAGGTATCTCCTGTCTGGCATTGTTTCTTGTTATGTAGCCTTGAAAGACATTTTTAAATATACAGTTCTGGGGCTGGAGAGATGGCTCAGTGGTTAAGAACACTGGTTGTTCTTGCAGAAAACCAGGGTTTGAAGCCCAGGACCCATGTGGCAGCTAACAACTGTCCGTAACTCCAGTTCCAGGGGATCCGACAGCCTCTTCTATCCTCTGCGGGAACTGCACAACACGGGTGCACTTACTTACACACAGGCAATACACGTGTACACATAAAAGTAATAAATTTTAAAAACACTTAAAAATACAGTTCTGACTCCGTGAAAAGCAGGTGAGCTGGCCCTGGTGGGCGGACAGGGAGAGGAAGACGCCCCATGGGGACCACGCTCGGTCCCCGCACTGTCAGCAGCTATTCCTTCTTCATTATAGTTTCTTTCTTTTAGAACAAGGGGCGTTGAGGATCATTCACATGTCTGCATTGATCGCATGTTCCCCAATACGTTCTATGCCAACCCAATAACAGAACCAACATCTGAAGTTCATGTACAACTGTGCCCAGGCTGATTCTTTTTAACAGAAAAACTCCTCAAAACGACATCAAAAGATTAAAAAATAAACACCTATGAACTAGTCTATATTTAGCAGAAAGAAAGGAAAAGGAGCCAAAGTTCACTCTGATGCAATGACAGATTCAAGGAAATCAGAGTCGTGGAACATCAGATTTCTTCAATGCCACCCTTGCAGAGGGAGCCAGCAGCCTGCCAGGAATCCAGCCACTCTCTGCATGGGTGGTGCTGTGCTGCACCACAGTTCCCAGGAGCCACTCCATTTCCCAAGTCTCTTTGCAGAGGGTGTGGTCAGGTGACCAGTTCTGGCCAATCGAATGCGGCAAGATCTCCCTTCCAGAAGCAGGATGTGTCTTCCCAGTGTTTGCCTGGTCCAGGGGGCTAGTGGACCTAAAAGCCCCCAAATCACCTTGAAGAAGAAAAACCGCCACTGCGAAAAATGATTTTTATCTTATTAACTTACTAGTTTTTGTCTTATTAACTTACTAAAATATCATCCTTGAAACTGGGTAAAACGCCAGCTGGGCAAAGGACAGTGCTAAGTTCCAGGACATGTGGGATTAGCCTCAAGTGGTCTTTAGGGTTCCTGCCTCCGTGTGGACAGAGTGAAACAGGATTAAATTAAACAAACCAGAGAGTCAGATCTGCCTTTGATAAATGCAAAGCCTGTCATCATTCTTCTGTGGCATCAGGAGAGCCCCTGCAGTGTGTCTCACTTCCTGCCTCTAAGAGGAAGGTCAGCGCACCTTAACTGGTCATCCTAAACCAGCAGACAAAGACGCTCCAAAGCAGGCCCTGATATATAACACACTCAAAATTATGATGTTTAAATTCTTCTCATGTTGTGATGTAACATCCTTCTTTTAAAAATTTGTGCTTTTGTAATAAAAAAAATCAAAAAAGCAAATCATTAAAATAAACAATGGAAAAAATATTAAACAAATTCCTAAGTATGAGAGAAAGCCTAAATCTCTGTGAGCTGGAGGGGGTATGCTGGACTCTCATTGGTAAATCTTGGTTGTCAACTTGATGGGGACTTAGAATCACCTAGGAGATAAACCGCTCCTGGGGTGTGTCTTTGAGGGCTTTTCAGAGGTCTAACCCAGGAGGAAGGCTACTCTGAAAGTGGGTAGTACCATCACCGTGGGCTCAGGTCCCAGACTGAATAAAGAGGAGAAGGGAGCTGAGTACCACCACTCGGCGCTCTCTGCTTTCTGACTGGATACAGTGTGACCAGCTGCCACATGCGAGGCAGTGCCTTCCCCGCCATGATGGACCGCACTGTGAGCCGAAACAAACCTTCCTTTCTTAAGCTGCTTTTGTCAGGTGTTTTACCAAAGCAACAAGAAACATAACTAGTCTAGTCCTCCTGGAGCTGGCTACTGTTCAAAGCTTAGGAGCTCAGCTCTCCTGCAGCCAAGCCTTCTACCTCCTAGCTGGCATCCTCCAGGAGAGGCCACGGCTACAACTGATTGCTTCATTTGTTTGGCTTCTTACTATTATCCCAACCAAAAAATTCTGCTGTGAACAAAAACTGATGAATAAACTCACAATTTCTACCCACAAAACAGTGAAAGATGGAGCTGTACCTCAAGGCCTCAGCTCCCAGAAATGTCAGCTGTCAGACAGTCATTTGTGAATGCCCCGGGGCTCCATCACTGCAGACACTGGAGTTTCCAGCTGTTTGAGATCCTAAGAGAATTGAAAGGGGCCACACCCTGAAGAAATAAGTGTGGTAGACTGCATCCCCACCCTGTTCAAAGTCTACACCACCAGCAAAGATCACTTGTTCATAGCGGTTCTCTGAGGAGTTGCACAGTTTCCTTGGGCTGACTTCAAGTTGGAAGCTCCAGGAGAAATGGCCCAGGAAGTGTCGCAGGGCAGCAAGGGAGCTGGTCCTTTGCAGAGCAAAGTGAAGTGGGGGAAAGCTGCCCGAACTGGGTGAGTCACAGCCCGTATCATATCAGGAACGTATCGGGAACTATCAGGACTGTTCTCTCCAGTGCTGCACTTTACAGGACAATGATCCCTGCCCCAGGCTATCTGCAAACATGTGGTCAGAACAAAACAGAAACTGGCTCAAGGGCCAATCCCCTCCTCCACCAGCAGAGGCTGAGCAGCCAGTGTGAAGCAAATGCCAGCTCCATAGCTCCATAAGCAGACTGCACATACCCAGGTCCCACACAATCTGCCCAGCTCATGTTCTCCTGAAGAAAGACCAAGGGCAGGAAGTGTCAGCTGCAGTACACAGCTTTGTGAACAAACATCCTGAGTTACTGACATGTCTCATGCAGGAATGAAAAGTAAGCCAGTCTGACCATCCAACCTCCAGGGTCCCACCTCCAGGGTCCCACCTCCAGGGTCCCACCAGCTTCCCTTGGGGAAAAGCTGCACCTCTGGACTAGAGGTCAGTGGAAATTGATCATGTCTCATAGAAATCTGCATCGAGGTTGTTATTCTACCCAGACGTCTTCTATTTTAAGTTGGGGAAGAAACTGTATTTTCCTCCTATATACCAGCTCCCACTGACCTGCGGGGGAAGCCTGCCACCTCACCGATGTCTCCAACACTCTTCAGGAAACACATGGACACAGAGCATATTCTGTCACTCTTAGAAAAACTTTCACAGGATCTTCAGGCCTTTCACAGAACGTGCAAGCTGTAATTGCTAGGAACATTTTCAAAATCTCTTCCTCAGTACTTTGCATAAAAACAAACTCCTGGAAACATGAGTAGATTGAGAGAAGTGTGCATACTTGGGAAAACGGGATATACATACCAAGAACATCTAAGATCACGCCAGGCAACGGAACAGAAGGCAGCTCAGGGCTGCTGGCTGGGGTGGGGAGGGCAACTCATGACACAGGCCTTTGGGGGAAGTAAAGCCTGTTCTAGTTTCTCAGTTGCTGTGACAAAATACTCTGACCAGTACCAACTTGGGAAGGAAAGGGTTTATTTTATATTACATATCCTGGGTCACAGTTCATCAGGAAGCCCAAGGTAGGAACTCAGGGCAGGAACCTGGAAGCAGGAGCTGGAGCACAGGCCATAGAGGAGTGCTGCTTACTGCCTTGCTCCCCTGGCTCTTGCTCGGCCTGCTTTCTTATACAACACAGGCCCACCTGCCCAGGGGTGGCACTACCCACAGTGGGCTAGGCCCTCCCACATCACTCAACAATCAAGAAGATGCCCCACAGACATGGCCACAGGCTAGTTCAATGGAGGCAGTTCCCCAATTGAGGCTCCCTCAACCCAGGTGTGTCAAGTTGACACTAATGCTATCCAGTACAGGATCCATCAAGACAGGGCAAAGACCGAAGGATTGGAACTAGGAACGCTAATGACACAGACTGTCTGCCTGATTACAGCAGGTTTCTTGTTTTAATGATTTCCACTTTCTGCTTAAACCTTAGCAATAATTTCCAATAAAGCGGAGTAGGAACAGACTTGGCAGAGTCTGAACCTATCAAGAACAAAGCTACTCTGGAGGCTCAAGCGGGACTGTTTGAGGCCACAAGCTGGAGACCGGCATAGGCAACACAGGTCCTGTTTTCTGTTCTGTTTTACAGGGTTAGTTTGTAGGGCCTGAGGAAAAATTATCAACCTATGGGAAAGCAGACCCTATTGACAGGAATCGGCTAAGGATTAGGCCATCCACCTGCCCCAAAGGATCCCGGATGGAAGTGAAATCCTTAGGGAGGCTGCACAGGCCGAGGAAGCAGACCACAGCTGTTCTGGCCACAACCACAAGGACAAAGTGTAACTGTGTGAGACTCTGCATGAGCTTGTGTGCTGTGCTTCACCATGAAAATCGTATTATCATTGATCTGGGTGTATCACGTAACATGCTCTTTATCTGAAGTACACACAACAAAATTTACTGTAAAAAACAGATATAAAAATTAAAATCCTCCTAGGAGCCAAAGTAAGCGAAGAAAGAACCAGTATTTATGAAGCTCCTTCCAGAGGAACGGGAAACGCAGAAGGCAAGGGGGAGACAGACACAGTCCTGGGAAGCAGTGGCCCAGGCCTGAGCAATGACCCAGACAAAGTGGACCAAAGAGTTCGTGGACTTCAGAACTTAAGAGTGTGACCTCAGCTTAAACACAGAGCAAGACAGAACAATTCTCTAAGAGTACCGGGAAGGGTCAGCTTCTCAGGGTTCCTAGCATCATGGAAGCAGGAGAATGGGTTATCTGCATCTGACTTCAGGACGCTCCTTCACAGAAGTAGCCTGCACTGAGCTTTAGCACTGGAAGGCCAATGCCAGATTTCACAGGTCATTAAGTCACGCTCTCAATGAAACAAGAGACAGAAAGCCACGAACAGGCTGAGGGTGGGGCTCAGGTGGCAGAATGCTGGTCTAGCAGTCACAAAGCCCTGGGTCCAGTCTCCAGCACCACATAAAACCAGGCATGGCAGTGCATGCCTGTAATCCCAGCACTCAAAAGTTAAGTGTCTAAATAAATGTTTTCTGTCTTTTCTTTTTTTTTAAAGAAAAAAGTCAAGGAGAAGCTCTGTGGATGTGCTACGCATAAGCCTGCTCTGCAAGCACAACCAAGAGGGGCAAAGCTGCAGCCCCACTGTGGAAGGTCCACTGGTGCTGAGTTTTGTAACAGTGGCATTGTGGTTGAACTGAGTCCCATAAAAATGTGTTAAATCCTAGACCTAGGAGCATAACCTTACTTGGACATAGAGTCACTACAGATGTAATTAGTCAAAGTGACTAACTGAATAGCCATAGACAGGAAGAGGGTGGGCCCTGATGAGATATGGCCATGTCATAAACAGACACACTCAGGGAGGGCAGTCGGCCACAACCTCTAAGCCACAGAGTCTGGGACCATGGCTGCTGGAGAGGCAGGAAGAGTCCTCCCCTGGGCCCTCTAGAAGGAGCTCCACCCTGCCTCCAAGTGAAGTAGACTTTGGTCTCTGGAACGCAGAGAACATGCTCCTTTAGTTTAGGCACCATTTGTCATGGTCATTACAAGAGTCCCCAGCAGTGATTCCAGCAGCAGAAAACACTGCAGTTTTCACACAAACCTGGCCACTAGACAATGACTCACACTACCACTTTTAAGCAGGTCTATATTATACAACTATTTCCACAAAATACAGAGTTAAAAGGAACATCTGCAAACCCAAGCTGAATGCATGGACATATTCTTCCACACCACCACAGACAGATGCATGTGGGACAGCAGAACAGTCAAGAGAATGAGGAAAGAAGAAAGTTTTATAAGATATGGGAAGTTATGGGGGGCAGGGAGCCAATTTCTGGGGACTAAGTTCCAGCTGGATGGGTAGAAGAAGCTCTGGGTGCCACACAGTCGTCAGGCTAAAGATAACAGTACAGGAGCTGGGGAGATGACTCAGCCACTAACAGTGGCTGCTCTAGACCCAAGTTTGCTTCCCAGCACTCACATGGCAGCTAACAGTCCATAACTGGAGTCCATAACTCCAGTTCCAGGGGATCTAACTCTCTTCTGGCATGACAAGGGTGCACTTATGAGCAGGCAAAACTCTCATACACCTACAATAAAAATAAACTAAAAAAAATTAAAGACAATAGTACTAACTGTGCCAGAAGAAAAGAGTCTCAGTATGGTCACCAGGAAGACTCGGTAAAGCTTTGAGGAGAGGGACGTGTTTATCCTGATGCAGATGCCACATATTTACATCGAAACATCACATGGGATGCCACTGAAAAGTACAAAGCGTTTATGTTCTTACATGACCATTAAAAAATCAATGTAATTATAAAAACAACTGGTCAGGATGCAGAAGCTGTCCTGAACACTTTCAGACATCCTGAAAGGTGGACAGGAGGTGGGTCTGGCTTGTCAGAAAGCTGTATAACAAAACAGCAGCAGAAAGAAATTACTGCTCAGGGAAATAGAGAGACATTGGTCACAGAGTCATCAACAGCAAAATGAGCTGGCAATTGTGTTGGAACAAAAAGCACCCACTGAGTGCTGCTTCTTAGTACACTGGTGATAGGCTCCCCTGGAGAGTAGGGTTGGCCTGCTCTGGTGGACCAAGGCACCTGCTGACCTGTGGGACAGGCTTCCCAGGCCCTGTTCTTGGTGGTTCTCTGGAGTAACTGCTCACCCAGCCCCAGGAGCAGACACAGAGTTTTAACTTCACTTTATATAAAGGAGCCCAGAGGTTCAGAACTTAACACTTCCTCATCTAGTTAGTCAGCAATGGCTAGAATTCAAACCAGAATCTAGAGTGAACTTCCCCGCCATGCTACCTGAGCACTGAATACAAGAAGGGTAAATGCTAGCTTGATACAACGTCTATGTCAGACTGTGAGTGACTCTGAGTGACAGCAGGGGTAGGTGGACAGGAGAGAACTGAGCAGTCCTTTCCAGACAAGCTTATTGTCATGACTGCCTGGCTTTGTGTTCCACAGGAAAAGCACTTAGGATGCCCACTGACATTCAAGGTCTCTGCTCACTGGGAACACAGTGGCAAAAAGTCCCACTTTTATGCATAAGTATAGGTCAGTCACAAAGGATCAGTAGATGCCTAGGAATAAAAAAATTGGTGTGAATTTCAGTTGCAGGACATAGAGAAAGCAATCTTGAACTTACCAGTAAACTCTAGCAGCTAGTTAGCATTCACAGTGCTGGAAAGTACTATGTAAGCTGCTGGTGTGTGTGTGGGGGTACAACATCAATGGTCTTGGCAAGCACTGGAGCCTGCATGCTACACTATTGTTGGGGACCCCTGCTGTCTAAGGTAGCAGTCTCTCCATGTCCGGATAGCCGCAGGCCGGCTCCGCGTTCATATGCAGAGGCTCCCTTTCTCAGCTGGGCGCCTTCCTACTCTCTTCCTGACTCACCTTTTGAAGTGCCCATCACAGATACATGTCCTCTGGCATGAAACTGCCAGGTTTTCCTGTGTGATAATCAGACAGTGTCTGACAGCCTGACAGAAGCCCACCACCACATGTAAATGGGGCATCCTACAAAGCACCTATCAACTAAGGCTTTTGCTACTGCCCCCACACTATAAATATCCTGGTTTCCCCTTAATTAATCGGAGCTGAATCACTAAGACCTGGAGCCGAGCTGAGTCACTGAATAAAGGAGCTGTACCACTGAGTCTGACTGAGCTGAGTTCTGTGTCTTATTGCTT
>NW_008340118.1:579827-608431 GCF_000622305.1 Nannospalax galili | reverse complement strand
ACTGTCTGACAGCCTGGCAGAAGCCCACCACCACATGTAAATGGGGCATCCTACAAAGCACCTATCAACTAAGGCTTTTGCTACTGTCCCCACACTATAAATATCCTGGTTTCCCCCTAATAAATCGGAGCTGTATCAGGAGCTGAGCTGTACCAGTCTCTTATTCAATCTCCCCGGAGGGGGCTGTCCCTTCGTAAACATTCACTCGTGGAGATCCTGCTTTCGCCGTTCTTGCACCTCCTCTCGTGATCCGGCGGCCGGCGGATCGCGTACCTAGAGGGAGTGCCCAGTAGCTTGGAACGGAACTCGCCTGGAAGCGCAGCGACCGCTGAGTCACCAGCATCCGGTAGCCGCGGAGAGCCAGGGACCCGAGCAGCAACGTGGTGCGCGGGACCCACCCATACACTATCAGCCAACCAGGCAAGATGGGCCACTGGTACAACAGTGGGGGTTTATGGGGGTAACCAACCCCTCTCACTTGGCCTACCACAGGAGGGAATTCATGCCTGGTACTGTAAAAATGGTGAAAACTCATGGCTAGGGAAGTCATAGACCCCCCCGGGGGTATTGATGTTTTGCTAAATCGTCATGTTGTCAAATTACCTTCCAAATATGTACATTTATGTCATAGATTTGTGCTGCTCATAACCATGCTCAGAGAGCTTCTTACTGCAGTGGGTGATGGTCCAGCAGAGACATATAGCTGTTCAAAGCAAGCAACCATAGCTGAGAATAAGGGACTGTGTAACGGTGAGCGCTCAGGCAGAAGGGACAGCTACATCAAGGCTCAGGGGACATCACAGAAGAAGGGAGAGAAAGATGTAAGAGCTGAAAGATGAGGAGGAATGCTGTCCTGTGACATGGCATGACTGTGGTTATCTGCACAAAACATGCACAAGATCCAGCCAGTTAAAAATTCCGGCACTGGGGCTGCAGAGATGGCTCAGGGGTTAAGAGCACTGACTGCTCTTGCAGAGGACCTGGGTTCAATTCCCAGCACCCACATGGTGGCTACGAACCATCCTTAACTCCAGTCCCAGGGGAATCCGAAGCTCTCTTCTGACCTCCACGGCATTGCACGACACGGGTGCACTCACATACATGCAGGCAATGCACTCATACACGTAAAATAAAAATAGTAAATAAAATATTTCTTTTAAAAAATTCCAGCACTGAGAGGGGAGGGCTCCAGAGGGTCATTCCATCTGCAGCTGAGGTGCTGCTGGCCTCTAATGACTGCTAGGGGAGGGGGAGTCACTTTTTGTTGGGATGTGGACACTGGTAGGTCGCCCACACTCATGTGCATAGGGCCAGCACTAAACAGACTCACTGGGTTAATTTAAAAAGGAAAAATGACATGAAATTGAGAGGGAGCTGTGTTGGGGAAGTAGAGAGAGGAGTGGGGTGAATATGATCAAGATAGATTATATACATGAAAATTTTAAGTAATAGTTTTTTTTTTAATTTAGGAGAAGTATTTTTAAAACTCAGATTCAACATAGGAAGACGGATCAAACAGGCATTCTGGGTCAGTCAAGGCCTCAAAGCTTGCCACTCACACCCTCTATACAAAATGCTGGAGCTACAGAGCAAGGAGAGAAGGGAGACGGGACAACCCTGCAGGCAGCCTCAAGCAGAGGGGAATTCGGTGGGTCCTAAAAGTTAACTGTCCTAAGTGATTAGTGAATTTTAATCCCAATCAAATTCCAATGTAGACCTTTAGATTCTAAGCATTGCTAAGAAAAGTCCCTTATCATACCACTGCGGAAGAAAAAGAAAGCTGGATGCACATAAGGACAGTAATAGGACCATGGCAAAAAGAACACACCACAGAAGTAACAAGCAACTGTGGGGGAAAGACAGCTGCAATTCCCGCGAGCGTGCTGGGTCACAGTCATCTGACGTGACGAGTCAAAGCGTTGTTATTTGGGGTTTGATTTTATCTTCCTCATAATTTTTACAACAAATGGGATACTATTTCAGCAGTGAGAACAAATATCTATTAAATATTAGGTGTGAACTGTCTTTAAAAGCAGGCCATGCAAACATGGATTTTTTTCAAAGCTGTTTTAAAATGCCTTTTCATATCACTCTTCTGTTGAAGGAATATCAATGTTATTTCTATTCAGCATTATTGAAATGCAAAGAAACAAAAGCAGTGTAAAGATGAAAGAGGCAAGTAGCACAGTACAGAGAGATCTGGCCACTGGCTACGGTGTTCCGCACTGATTTTAAAATTAGCTCATTCTGTGGTGTAAGCCAGTTCTTCATCTGTTTTTTCACCCCAGAAAGAAGTGGACATGGAGCCGCATAGAACCCTGCACTCTGTAATTCTACAATGCCAGGTCATATTATAAACTAGAGACTCAAAAGATGGCTCAGTGGGTAAAGGGCTCGCCACACAAGCATAAGGCCCTGGTTTCGAACCCCAGCACCCATGTGCCTGTAATCCCAGCACTGGGGGAAAGAGGCAGAAGACTCCCGAGGCTTGCTGGCCAGTCAGTCTTGCTGAAGCAGCAAGCTCTAGGTTGGATAGGAGACGCTGTCTTTAAAAAGTAAGGTAGAGGAAGAGTGACTGAGGAAGCGTGTACACCTGTATGAAGTGTGAAAACACACACACGCACACACACGCACACCACACACACGCACGCACGCAGGAGGGTGCCTAGAAACCTGTCTAGAGAAGCAGATGCTGTCCCAGCCCCTTGCAAACCAACCTCCCCTGGGACTTTAGCTCCCACCAACTTTTATTGTAAGCCTCTTTCCTCCCTGAGATGCAGTAGGCTCGCTGCCCACACTTTCCTGCATTGGTTACTCCAGGAACCTGGAGACACAAAGGCCTGTTTGTCTGACAGATGACACTGAGGCCCACACTGCTCAGAAGGAAACCAGCCCGGTGTAATTAGAACAAGGAAGTTGTCGTCTACTCATAGGACCTACTGACTGAGGAGGGCAAGTAGAGACAAGTTAAGAGTAAGAGTGGACAGATGCAGAACCAGGAAGGAAGAATTTCCATTTGCGATCAGCCCCAGGAGGTGAGGCTGCCTCCCAGGTCAGTTTGAGGATGTGAACAAGCCTATGGCAGTCACAAGGCTGGCTCACAGGGAGCACTTCTCAGGACTTAGCCCCTTACAATCTAACCAACTCTTAAAATGCTACCAAGACAAACAAGGATGTTTAGAGCAGGGTCGGGACAGAGAACTCCCAAAGTCCCTGGAGTCTGACCGTGCAGGAAGCAGAGGTTTGGGAGGCACTCCAGGGCTTCAGCACGACACCAGAGGACAGCACAGGGACAGAGGAAGGAGGAGGCATGTCCTTTCCTCTGTGGAAACAAGGGCAGGGGAGACTGGAAATCAGACTGGAAATAGCTGTCTAAGTATAAGAGAAACTCGAGCTAAAACAACAGATTTCAGAAAGTCTTTCTGTAATGCAATGATCTTGCAGTTTAACTTATAAAATATGATAGTTCCAATAGGTAATACAGGCAAAAGCAATTTTTCATGAAATTTTCTTGGATTTAACCAGTAGTATAGAAATAACATTTTAAGTATTAAACATCAGGATATAAGAAATAGCCCGGGTGTAATGGAAGAGAGAGGAGAAACACTGCTAGACTGGCGGGGCTACGGGAAACACCTATGCCAGGCTCTGCTCCCCTGGACTCTCACTGCCCAGTTCCTGTTGCTCTACGTGGGGCACTGGGCCACCTCACAGACCACTGTCACTGCACACTGAACAAAGGTTTTGCACACAAGCTCTTCTCTGGTAAGATGTGCCCCCTGCACCCCTCTGAATGGCACAGGAACAGGCCAGGGACATGACCTGCATGAGGGACCCCATGCTTTGCAGGGCCCTTGACAACAGAAACTGTTGTGGGTTTTCCCTTTACTGTTCCCGCTCAGGCAGAAAGTAAATAAAGCCCTTCTCAGGAAAAACAGGGAGCTATGCCCAGAGCTGAGCCCAGCATTGGGTGATGAGTCCTTCAGTGTGCTGAGCCCAGCACTGGGTGAGGAGTCCTTCAGTGCTCTTCTACCCACTGTCTTCCTCCCAGGCCGGATGGAGGGTGTCCCCACAAGGGAGGTGGACAGACTGTGTTCCTGCTTGTAGCAACCACACAATGAGGCTGATGACAGATGGAATGGTTTGCAAAACGGAGTCTGGATTCTCTACAATGTGGACAAGCAGGGAGCAGTAAAGAAATGAGCCCACCTATATTTGGAGCTAACAAAATTCCTAGCCAGCTCTGGTGAAGATGGAATCAGGGGCCCTTGAGCTTCAAGATGCTGAACGGCTTGGAGCTTACTTACTGTGAACTAAACACAGGTGGTTTGTGTGGTTAAGTTCTAACCATCATGCTCTTAAGTGTCTCTGTTTACAAGGCAGGCCTTCCTGTTGTGTCAGGGAAAGGAAGCCTGCTTTCTTTGGGAGAATGGAGGCAGGAAGAGAAACCATGTCTCAGCTCAGGGCTTTGCAGCAGCCCGGGAAGCAACAGGATCTTTCTTTGTATGAACACTCAACATCCCTCTTTCCTGTCTCCCTCCCATCCTTCCCCACTTACCATGAGTCACTCCACCCCTATCACTGACTCCTATCCACTCTCTAATGGCCAAGCTAGAGCCTCATCCAATCCCTCCACTGCTGGGCTCACCTGCTTCTGGGGTAATGCAGATATCCTGCAGGTTTACAACTGTGGTCACAAGTTCAATACCCAAATCTCCACCAGTGTTCCTTCCTCCTCCTCCTCTTCCCTTCTCCCCTCCCTCTCCTTTTATTTTCTTTTTTTAGAGACAGGGTCTCAGGATGCAACCTAGACTGGACTAGTCCCAATCCTCCAGCCCCCACCTCCTGCACCAACTTCACCTCAGGATCTCACTAATCAGCCACATGCAAAAAGTAACCGCCACTCTTGGTGAGGGTTCAAGAAACAAAGTTGCCACACTGGTACCAAGAACCAAAACAGGCCAGGGTCTTTAGAAAGGTGGATTCTAGGGACTGGAGAGATAGCTCCGCAGTTAAGAGCAGGGGACCCAGGTTCAGTTCCCAGTCCTCACATGGCATCTAACAACTGTCTGTAACTCCAGTTCCAGGGGATCCGATGCCTTCTTCTGACCTCAGTAGGCACTGTACAACACAGGTACACTTACACACATGCAGGCAATACACTCATACACATAAAACTTAAAAAAATATTCTTTAAAAAGAAAGATGGATTTTGGAAACTAGGAGTGCTGAGATTGGTCTGAGGTCGTCTTAGAGAGGATGCTTTCTTTGGAAGAACCACAGGAGAAGCTGGTTTCCTTGTGATGATGTTACCACTGGGTAGATGTAGGAAATATGTCACTGCCACATCTCTCTAGACTTCAGTAAAACATTGACAAGGCTTTCTCATTACATATCTGGAACGAAATGAAGAGCTGATGACTGGTGGGTTCATAGCTGCCTTGGCCAAAGTGGAGTAACTTACCAACCTCCATCAACAGGAAGGCCTTGCTGCTCGTGCTTGGCCTGTTCTTTCATTCTTTTTAAAGCACCTTATTTTTATTTTATGTGTATAAGTGATTTTGTTTTGCACTTATGTAAGTGCATCACATGCATGCACTGCCTATGGAAGCCAGAGAGGGCATCAGATCTCTTGGAACTGGAGTTATGGACGATTGTTATCTACCATGTGGGTGCTGGGAATTGAACCCGGGTCCTCTGCAAAAGCAGCCAGTGCTCTTAACAGCTGAGCCCTCTCTCCAGCCCCAGCTTGCATTCTTGTCAGTGTCCAGCTGACAGATGAAGATTCATGAAGCTATGAAACTGCTCTTCTGCAAAATGGCATCTCTAAAAATACTAACAATGCGAAGAGCTGAACTTGATCACAGAGGTAACAGAGAATGACTCACAGAGTCTTCTCTTACAAGCCAAAGCTTCACGTACTCCACCAGGTGAACAGAATGGCAAGTGGAATCTAACAATGCGAAGAGCTGAACTTGATCACAGAGGTAACAGAGAATGACTCAGAGTCTTCTCTTACCAAGCCAAAGCTTCACGTACTCCACCAGGTGAACAGAATGGCAAGTGGAACTTTTTAACAAAGGAAGAGTTAGAAAGAAGGAATTCCTGTGTTGAAAGAAAAACAAACAAAACACAATGAACTGCCCACTTTACCTCAGCCTGTCTGATGATTCCATTGAGACAATGGTACTGAGCATGCATGGGCTACATAAAAAGAAAGTGATAAAATCAAGGCACATTTGACTACTGGTAACAAGGTATATACTAGCAGATACAGCAGATAAGAAATGCTCTGAAAGCCACTGAAATCACAACAGTTTTATGAAAGCAATATCTACGACATAAACCTATGTGGGCATTCCTCTGGCTACAAAGCATCTGCCTAAGGACTGGGGATGTAACTCAGTGTCAGAGTGCTTGCCTAGTCTATGCCAGGGCCCAGGTTCCATTCCTTACACTGCAATCAATCAATCAATCAATCAATCAATCAATCATCAATCAGTCAGCCAGTCAATCAATCTGCAATTAACACTTCATACACAATGTCTTACGTAATTGAAAGCAAGTTCATCTACATAGACTGGAAAGTCGTGGCAAAGCCAAGCTAGCTATGAAAAGCAGTGGCGTGTAAAGGACCAAGAAGAGCTCCAATGATTGAAAACAGCACAAAATGAAGGTAGAGGGGCCGCACTTGATAGCAAGTCTTATTTTAAGCAGGTAATAATTAGGACAGCATGGTTTGGGTACAAGTCAGAACAATTAAGCAGAATAAGTCAAGGATTCTGTCTCCTTAAGGCCTGTTCAGCAGCCTCTCCAGGTAACACTGACGTGCAGAAAGAATGAATGGACACTATACCTAACCAGTGTTGAGAAAAGAGGACGTCTCACAGAGCAAAGGCCTAGCCCACAGTCTACACAAACAGGCAAGCAACCAAAGGTTAAAGGGGCTAGAGGGACGGCTCAGTCAGCAAAGGGCTTGCCTCACAAGCAGGGGGGCCTGAGCTTCATCCTCAGAACCCATGAAAAAACAGAAAGAAGAAGGAAAACCAGGTGTGGTGGCATGAGCTTTTAATCCCAGCACAGAAGACGCAGAGGCAGGAAGGTGCCGGGGGCTCCTACCCTACTTAGCCAGTGAGAGACCGTGTCGCCAAAAGAAGTGGCTAGCTCCTGAGAAGACAGACCCAAGGCTTTCCTCTGACCTCCACACAAGTGCACCTGGACACACACACACACACACACACACACACAAAGATGAAAGTGTTAAAAATAAACTTTTAAACTTTTAGAGAATAGATTACTTTTATAACTTCAGAGTAAGGGCAGATTTCTTAATTCAGAGAGAGAAAGAACATACCCTAAAGAAAAACTCTCATAAATTTAGCTGCATAAAATTTAAATTTTCTATATAAAAGGGTTAAAAATAGACCACAAACTAGATGGTATTTGCATAATGCACATAATGGATGTCCAGATACAAAAAGAAATCTTATGACCCAATTAAAAGACAGAAAATAAGAAAATACATAAACAGCCAATTAAAGAGAGAGTGGCCAGTGACGGGTGGAGCACCTGACCACCTCCTCACCAGGCAGCACAGAGGGCCACAGTGGAACACCAGCTCACATGGGTCTGATGGATGGGTGGCCTGCCAGCTGTGAGCAGGGGGAGAACGGCAGCTCCCATGGTCAGCTGGTGGGAGTGTCTACTTGGTAGGGATGCCCACAGCCAGCCACTTCCTCCTTAGGCATACACCCTGGAGGAACTCCCCTTTTCCTCACCGCACTGTGTGTGGGAGAGTGACAAATGCGGCTGGTATCCAAGCAGTGCTGCTGAGAACAAGGGGAGGGAGTGGCAGGTGTCCACCCACAGGGGACTGAGAAGTGAGGTCGGTACAGTTGGAAAACAAAACACAACACAAAAGCAAACAGAAGGCACGAAGCGGTGCTAACCAACACAGACTCTCACGGATACAAACGAACAAGTTACATAACACAGCAATGTGATTCCACCTGTACCACATGCGAACCACCAGAGTATTCCATAGTGTTTAGACAAAACACAAGGGAAAAAATGCATGACAGGCATCAAATTTAAGATGATGGAAAGTGAGATTTGGGAGGGGCGTCTGGCTGTCCAGCTGCACTGAAAATCAACGTCATCAGGTGTGCACTTGTGTGGCGGTCAGAGCTCATTTCATCGCTGTGTAGGTGTTTGCTTCCGTACTTTCCTATCTGCACAGGAATCTGAAATATTTCATAAGAAGCATCTGGGAAGAACTCAGACTTAGCTCTGCCTGTTGAGACAAGGATGCCTCTTTGGTGTATGATCTATCCAGAGGGTGCAATCAGGAAGTAGAAAGACTGCCCAAGTTCCCCAAGAACTCGTCTTCTGAGTGAGCTTGCTCGGACGAGAGGTCTCAAGTTTGGGAACGTAACGATCACACCTACACTGACAGCATGACTCTGCTCTCAATAGACATGTAAGCGGCCCCTGAGATAGCAGGAATCAAATGGTCTGGAGCCAGAAGAATCCTTCCTTCTGCCCACTGCCCCTGCCTCTGAGATCCCCATGTGACCAGCATTCTGGCCTCTGAGGGATGAGCGGCGTGGCCAAGGATGAGACTGTTCCAAATTTTACTGTGCTTGTGAGGACATGCCATCACTGAGAGTTCTGCACCAAAGAGGGCTTCCAGCATGTGGACTAGGAGACCATTGCCTTAAGAGCAGTATTTGCAAGTTTCTGGGTTTATTCTCATGGGAACCATTCACTAATGAAAAGTAAGGAATGCTGACCTCTAAAACCTTCCCCAGCCCAAGTTCGCTTGTGGGTGACTTCAGGGTGAGGAAGAAAGAAGAAAACGGAATATAAAGTCCGTATTCCGTGCTGCGGAGGGTGATGCAGATCCCTGAGGGGGAACTGAGTCATCTCATGCTGCCATCCCAGTGTGTCAGTGGCAGATTTTCAGAAGGAGCTGAGACAGAGGGGAGGTGGGGACAGCTTCAAAACTGTCCTTCGCCGTCTGTCACTTTGGTGCCTCATCTGCAAGCAGAGTCCATGGAGAAGTTCTGACATCATGGCTTGTTGTGAGTACTAAACATAAATACAGAACTCTTAGACTACCTCAGGAGTGTGGGGCAGTCTATCAAACACCTACCAATGCAGGCAGAGAAGCCGCACAGACTCCTGTCCAGCACCGCTCTGCCAGGGGCTCTATTCACCCAGGCTCCCATGCCACTATCTCGGGTCCCAGCGAGGTTCACTTCCTCTACCTGCACTCTTCCCATGGAAAAGCTTTCCATTCCTGGGCCTTGTGCCCTCCTGCATCTCCTGATACCTTCTCCAATTAGATTTTCTCTGAAGACCCTGATTCTAGAAATTCCCCCAGCCCCAAGTCCTCAGGCTCCTGGCACCATGGATGGTACTTATGTATCGTATCAAACACTTTCCTTTCCCCAGAGTCCAGTGGTTCCATGTTATGCACGGGGCACAGAACCTCACTGCCCTCAGTTACTTCAGGACAGTCATTCTTTTTTCCTTAACTAGAAGGCAAGCTCCTTAAAAGGGAACCCCTGGGACAATGTTGATTTGAGGTCCCTAAAGTTCCTGTGGCTGGAGAGTAGAGACTGACAAAGGCCACACAGAGAGTAACATATAAGGGAAGTCAATCAGCAGAGAAAGCCTGGAAGCCCTTCCTGCCTTGGGCTACATGCCATGAACAGAGCATGCTCAATAACCAAAGGTAGGAGAGGCAGGTGCCATGCAAATGTCCCACAAAGGGCCATGGGCCTCCTGGTTCAGAGTTTGGGCGCTTTCCTCAGTTCTCTAGGCCCATCCTCAGAAGTGCTTTCCGTCTCCTAATACATTGTCTCAATTCTACTCTGACCATGGGGTCCCTGGTCTAATTCTTTGCTGTGGGACACAAGAACCTACATAGGTTCGGCAGGTGCCCTTTAGAACTCAGATCCATGCCTATAACATTCTGACTTGGATGTAAGTTTGCTCGTTAAGATTAGCTTTTACGTGTCATGCTTTCTGTCCAAGTACTTGACAAGAGATCCAAGTGTGAACGTGCAGGCAGAGCTTCTGCCTGGAAGGACTCCATGGGAGGAGTGTTGTAGATGGAAATGCAAGCACACGCTCACGTCCTTCATGCAGCCCTCAGAAACCTGAGATGCAGCCATGCTCTGGCTGAGAAATGCCAGCATTATGGCACCAACACAGATGCCTCCCCTTTGCAGGTGGATGTGAACTTAGCCAAGGTGCCACCTGCTATCAAATCTCTGGCCTTGGGTCTTGACTTCCTACTGCTGACTCAGCACCATGATGAGCATCTGTGAGAAGCAGAGGCCACTGCAAAGGCCCCCAAGGGCTCCACACAGCCAGCTTTTTATGAGAGCTGCCACCTAAGGTCTCAGTGAAGCAACTCTTGAATGGAAATGAAAAGGTGCACAGAGCACAAGACTATTAGCAGATGAGACTTCAGCTCTTGTTTCTTTTGAGGCCCATAGACTTGGACACTTGAAAGTCTTCAAGTGGGCTCCTCTGCAGCAGGCTGAGGTGTGACGGGGTCCCTAGGCCTCCTCCGTGATAACAGGAGAGCAGTGAAAGGCAGAGTGAGCTGCATGGCCAAGCTCCGCACAGACAGTCCGAATACACACCTGACCCATGTCCAGGCAGAGCTGCACGGGGACTTCAAATCACAAGTTAGGACGATGCAGCAGTTCACACAGAAGATGAAGCTTTAGGCTGTGAATGATGCCATCAAGAAAGGAAAACAGCTGGGCGTAGTGGCACATACCTTTAATCCCAGCACTTGGGAGGCAGAGACAGGTGGATCTCCGTGAGATTGAGGCCAGCCTGGTCTACATAGAGAGTTCCAGGCCAACTAGAGCTACGCTGAGACCCTGCCTCAAAAAGAACCACAAAAAGGGGGTGGGGGGACAACTCACACAATGGGAGAAAGGCATTTTCAAATGTTATATCTGATAAAGTCCTTGTTTCTAGAACATGTAAATAACTCTTCCAATTCAATGACAAAAAGATGAATCATTGTTATAGTTTGAGTGTGAAATGTCCCCATAGGCTTTGGTGTTTGGTCCCTGGCTGGTGGCAGTGTTTGGGACGTCAACAGATTTTTTTGTATATGGGTATGCTGGCCTATTCAAAGCCCTCAAAAAGGAGCTAGAGAGTTTGTAGCAGGTGATTCAGGTCGGAGGCCTCTGTTTCCTGATCAATCTGGATGTGACAGTTACACCACAAGTGCCCACCATCATGCCCACACCGTGCCCACACTGTGCCCACAGCATGAGACTGAGCTAAAGTAAGTCCTCCTTCCTAAGGTGCTTGTTGTCAGGTATTTAGTCCTGACAACAAGAAACAGAACTAATACAATCAGCCAATTTTTAAAAAGAGAAAACTGAACTGAGTAGATGTTTCTTCAAGGATTACAAACAAATGGTCAATGTCATCAATCATTTGGGGAATGCAAACCTAAACCACAGGGAGAGTCTGCTCCACACCCACCAGGTGGAAATACTCAAGGTCAAGCAGTGGTTAGAAACTGGATGCCTCTGTCATCACAGCAACATTGGAAAACAAGATGACGTCCATAAAAACTAAAGAGGGTTACGACAGCTCTGCCATTCTACTCCTAGGCACTTGCCCAGGAGGACTGAAAAAGTATACCATCAAAAAGTTGCACAGAAATGTTCAAAGCAGATTATATGACAGCCAAAAAGTGGAAACGTTTCAAACACCTCTCGACTCATGAATAAATAAAGATGTGGTCTGGCCACACAGTAGAATATTATTTGGCAACAAGAAGAAGTGTCTTCAAGGACGAAGCTTGAAAACAAGCTACAGAAGGAAGAGAAGCCACCAATTTCAGGGTTCCATCTGGACTTTGGTGACAGTTGCACAGCTCTGTGAAGATACTGAAAACATAGCTTTGTACATGTTACATGGGTAAGTGGTGGGCAAGTGGGTCAGCTCTCACAAGGCTGTGTGGGAGGCATCCGACACAAGAAAGGACAGTGAGAGTGCATGTGGTCCTCATCACTCACCATGAAACCCTGGCTTGCTGCCCAGTGGTTGGCCCACTCAGAGCATTTGTTGGATGGTAAGGCAAGAGAATTCAGGATGCAAACAAGGTATGTTTTGGCAAATAAATAACAATTAGTTCTTATACAAAACTAGGCAGTGAAAAGTTGGATAACTTCACTGGTACAGTGCTAACAAGCATCTCCACATTTATATAAATTTAACTTGGTTCTATAAAAATAAGAACTGTTTGACTCAGAATCCTCATGTTTAACCTAACAATCCATTGGTCCATGCAAGAAAAAGATTCCCATCTAAGAACTGACAGTTGAGGAAATTGGGATTATTTTCTGAGAACAAAGCAAAATCAGGAGTAACTATGGAACTCCATGGAAAAAAGAACATTTTGACTGCTGTTTAAATCTCAAAGGTACGTTAAAACAAATGTCCCCACATGAGACTGATTACAACACGGCAGCCCCTGACCGTCAGCTACAGGGTCTGGCAGCCCTTTCCCTCCGAGGCTTCCAGAATTTTCCTTTATTGTCTATGTTCCAAGACAAGTGACCCTCTCAACTTTGCTAGACCTCAACATTGGTCCACGGCAGATGTGAACTTTTCTCAATGTTGAGTTTACTCTCTATCTTCTGAAGCTGATACATCCTTAGGCACAGTGTTTATTCCCAAATCAAACATCCAGAAAGCTAAAGATTTTTTAATAGAATTTTTATGAACAACAACAACAGAAAGAATAACTGAACAATTTAAGGTTGGAGATTTAACTCTGCAAGGTAACTTCTGGAATGTGCATTCGTGTCGGCTCCCATCCAAGCCAGTCTCCTTCCCTGATACTGTCAAGAAAAAGAGGTCAGGACATTTTGTTTTCCCCACTCTAAGACAAATGTGTAGAAATGACCAGGAGACCAAATGAGACAGTTGTCCCTTAATACTCCCTTCCAGGTGAGCGACTGTAAAATCCCTAGACTTCAGGCTTTCAAACAAGTTCCCTGGGATCCTGAATTGCCTGAGGGAGTCCAAGGCAAATTGGCAGGCACCCCACCCAATCAGATAGAGTCCCTTCCTGAAAATCTGTTCCAGATTCCAGGTGTTTGGGAACAGGGTCCCAGCAGGAGGTAGTAGCAAAGGCTTGACTTGAATCATCCTTTGGGTAATCACAGAAAGACCCATGGTCTCAGACAGATGAATTTGGTGACCCTCTCCATCTGCCCTGAGGCAATACTGGCATTGGAAGTGGTGTCCAAGATGCCTGACCTTCACAGCAACAGTGCAGGGGCATTGGAATTCTCCAAGCGTGCTCCAAACTATCCAAAGTCTCAATGTATTTGGAAAGGTTGGGTATCAAGAACAGTTTATCAATCTGTAATTACTGGAAGTAAAGAACTTACAAACTGGAATATTCAGGAAATCAGAAAGTATCTTTCTTTTGCATGGATTTGTGTGTGCACATGTTTATATGTGTGCAAATGCACATGTGTGTGCTGGTGCATGTGGAGACCAGAGAACAACCTCGTGTCATTCTTCAGGCACCGTAAACTACTGATTGACTGACTGACTTTAATTAACCTATTCTGAGGTAGGATGTTTCATTGGCCTGGCGTTCACTAAGTACACTAGGCTGGCTGACCAGAGAGCCCCGTCTCCCCAGCACTGGGATTACAAGCGTGCACAACCACACACCGATTTCTACATGGGTGCTGAAAAACCACATTCAAGTCCTTATGCTCACATGGCAAGCACATTACTGATTGAGTCACCTCTCCATACTTATTTCAAGATAAAGAAACTGAGCTCACTGTGAATCACTTACTCTGGTTTGGTTTTGAACCTTCCTACTCCTTCCCTCATTTGCGTCTTTTCTCCTCTCCCATCTCCTCATATCTCTTGCTATCTATTTCAACAAGGTATCTTTGGCTCCCAGGTAGCTTGTGAGGAAGAGTGTGTGAAGCGATGTTCTTTGGCTGTATGAGCAGGAGGCATGGAACACAATGTGCCAGGCCCTCTAACAAACACATAAATAGAAGTCATAAATTATTCTTTTCACTCCCAAGCAGCTTGGCGATATCATGGGAGGTAACTGAAAATGGCCCTCCAGTTCTTCTCATGAATAAAAAGATAAGCCAACCACACAATGCTGTAGGGTGAGGGGAGGAGTGTGAATTGTGAATCTGGCTGAAGAAGGAATCAGCTGCCCAAGGACAGTCAGCAAAAAGAAGCATATAGCTTCAAAAAGAACACATGGCAGGCAATGCAGATAAGTCCACACCACTGGGTTACACAGTTCACACTGCCAAACACTAAAATATGCATTTAGTATAAGGTATGTTTCTGCTGAGGACTGTGGACATCTTTCCCGGGGTCAGAAGAGATTATTCCTGTCCAGAGTTCATCAGGAGTCCTCTTTGTGATAGTGTTTCTGTTCCCTACCCCATCCCTTCTAGTAACATATCAGAATAAGATCACTCCAGTCAAAAGGCAGTGAGGACACCTGGCCACAAACACACATGGAAAGAAGGAAAGCTGGGCTCAGAAGATGGCTCCGCTGGCAAGATGCTTGCCACACAAGTGTGAGAACCTCAGTTTGAATCCCGGAACCAGGTAAAAAGTCAGGTGTGCATACAATCCTGGTGCTGGGGAGACAGAAACAAGAGCATCCCTGGGGCGCTCTGGCCAGCCAGGTGAACTTACTCAGCTAGCTACACATCCTGCTGAGAGACCCTGTCTCAAAAACCAAGGCAAGTGGCTCCCAAGGAATGACACTGGAGGTTGAACTTTGACCTTCACATACATGTACCACACGTGCATGAGCGCGCGCGCGCATGTGCGTGCACGTGCGCACACACACACACAAACACACAAAGAAAGTCATTGATACTGAAGGCTTCCATGACATTTATACTATCAGTAATATATTCAAATACATTCACTCCTTTGCTCCACAGTGTGACAGGCAGCACTGAGAAGCAGAAAGCTAATACAGGGGCTGCAGACAGGGCTTGGTGGTCAGGTTCGATTCCCAGCACCCACATGGTGGCTAACAACCATCTGTAGCTCCAGTTCCAAGGATCTGACGCCCTCTTCTGACATCCTGGGGCACTGCATGACATGGGTACACTTACACACATGCAGGCAATACACTCATACACATAAATAAAATAGTAAAAATAATTAGAAAGCTAACCTAACAGAATGCTGTTTCCATAATTAGCAGTCATTCCCACCAGGCTTTTCTGAATCCGTCTTTAAATTCCTGTCTGCACATTCTGGATTTTAGGCTGTGAGATCATCACAAGAAAGAAAAGTAGACAAAGAAAAGTATCCTTGGAGCCCCTAGTTAGGCTATGAGGGTTAATGATATCAGTCTGGTGGGATTTAAAATCACCATGGAGAAACACTTCTGTGTGTCTATGAGAGTGTTTCCTGACAGGTTTCACTTCAGAGGGACGTCCCCCTGAACACAGGCAGCACCATCTCATGGGCAGAAGTTCCTGACTGAATAAGGAGAAAGCACACGGAGCAGCGGCCATCCCATGTTCCTATCACCAGTCCTTCCCCACCACGACGGACGCATCCTTGAACCGCGAGCCACAATAACCCCCTTCCTTAAGCTGCTCTGTCAGGTATTCTGTCACAAGGAGAAAAGTAACTAATACACATACCGAGAGAACAAAAGTGAGAGAAGAAACAATAAATCTGGATGTTTTCAGTGAATGAAAGAAATTTAATCTTGATTTTCTCAGTGTAGCATCTCAGTTAAATTAGAAAAGGCATTTCTACTATTGTTTGAAACAAATTTAAAAGCATTATTGCATTTTCCAAATACATTTCCATCAAGACATACCTGTAGTTTTCACATGTAGATATACAGCCATGCTCAAAACTGCTACTGTATAATTACATAATATATACCCATTTATGCAAATGAGCTAGTATGTAAACCCAGTCCAGGCTCAAGCCCTGCCTATAGATCCCAGCAGGCTGGACCACCCTTGTGCATCCGTGGGTCTCCCCAACAAAGTTCACCTTGGTCCACCCAGATCTTTACCCTCCCTCACAAAAACACAAGCCAAACAGGGAAAGCTGGGGCAGTGGCAGACCCCTCCTCAGCAATGAGAGTCATCAGAGCATGGAGCTTTAATAGATCAGAGTTGGGGGAACTGGAAGCTTCTCTCAGGTACCCTCAGAAGACTGCACAACCTTCCTTCAGTGTGTGTTCTGAGCATGTACTATCCACAGGCATGGGCCAATGCTTTGGCACAATCCAAAGCTAAGGGCCTTGGGACAGCCTTCCTCTCTTCCCCTCTCCTCCCCTCTGCTCCTCCCTCTTCCCTCCCCCCCACTTTTTTCTTCTTCCTCTTCTTCCTCCTATTTTTGAGACAGAGTCTTGCTTTTTATGTAGTTGAACTTGGCCTCAAGCTTACAGGGATCCTGCTGCCTCAGCCTCCCCAGTGCTGGCATTACAGGTGCACAACACCACACCCAGGTCAGAAAATATCTTTAGTAATCTAATATAAACATGTTGTCAAACTATTAATTTACACACATGTAAACATACATCACTATAGCTAAAAACTATTACAGAGTTCCACAGTTGGTCACACACAGAGAATAAGTGTCTGTGAGATGCCCAGGCCTAAGTGACACATCGACAATGGAATCTCTACACCTAAGGCTCATGGACATAGTGGAATAGGGGGTAGAGAGAAAACTAGTGCATCTCTTAACTCTCACAAGTGAAGCTCCCTCATACAACAGAGGGCCATGAACACACTGGCCAAAGTGTAGATAAGAGACTGCAGAGTGCATGTCCCTGGACAGAACTCCTAGACTAAATCTCTCCCACCCAGGGCTCAGGGATCATTGTGGAAGAGGGGGCAGAAAGACTGTAAGAACCACAGTGGTGCATGATCATAAGGAAACAGAGTCTTCCAAGCTTCTGGTAACTTGCTCATGTGAACTTACAGCAGTGCTGACAGCATGCAAGGACCCATACAAACTCAATCAGACAAAAAGCCAGCATAGACCTGGGGAGATGAGCAGGAGGTCCCAACCTTAGCAGTGGAACTATTGGCAGCCGATCACTGCTGGGTGGGAGAAAGTTAATCTTCTCTAAGGGATGATACTAGACAGGCTGAACAGGCTCCCGTGGATAAACTCACACTAAGGTACATCTGGGAACACAAACTTGACTAAATAGGCCTTAACATGTATGACAGAATGCATGAGATCTAGTAAGCAGGCTATGGGGGATAGATGGGGAGGAAGTCCAAATATGATTAAGATGTATGAAATGCACAAAAATTCAATAAAAATATATATTTTTAAAAAGACACAACCTTTGGAGATGAATAGAATGGAACAGACTCTGCCAACTATGATTTACTATCAGTCTGCTACAGTCAGGCTATTGGATCTTCTATGACACTGTGTCTTCATCTATGAAGTAGGATTATTACTGACCTTTTGAGGGTTCTTATAAGGTATTATGTGTATGTCAGAATAGCTTTGTTTGCTAAAGAGAGAAACCAAATGGCTTAAAGAAGACAAGGATTTGCTTGGATTACACAACTAAAACGCTTCTAAGCACATGTGAACTTACAGCAATGCTGACGACACGGACTTCAGGCTTGAGCTGCTCAGGGCTCTGATCTCATTTCTCTCCAGTTTCCCATCTCTGCCCCTTCTGTCTAGTGACTCATCCTGAGGCTGGAGACTGTGGTCACAGATGACTGCAGCAGTAGAAGTCTGGCCTCCTCGTTTCTCCACAGCCACCTGAAGAAAGGTCTCAAGTTTCACCTGGTCCTAACTGCTGTGGGCTACACTCCACTCTAAACTCCTCATGGTGGCTGACAAATGCCACATGGGTGCCTACACACATCTACACATGCACACGGACATGTGCACAGCTACACACACATCTACACATGCACACGGACATGTGCACAGCTACACACACATCTACACATGCACACAGACATGTGCACAGTTATACACATCTACATATGCACACAGACATGTGCACAGCTACACACAGATGCACTTACAAATACATATTCACTTGAACTTACATGGTTATAGAGATTTAGTCACTTTATTATAATCTCCAGACTGTCAAAGAGAATATTTCATATTCATCTTTGTTGAGAAAGAGAACTTAAATTTATTAATTTTCAAATGACTTTGTCTCCATCCCCTTAAAAACCAGAAAATACATGGAAGATCCATTGGCTGGAAAAAGTAATGCCCATTTCAGTGTGGCTCCGCCCTCCTGTTTTCCCAGACGTCTCTGGCATGTTGCAATGAGAGTATCTGAAATGTGAGATGGGCACGAACAGGAGTGACTGACAGCCATGTCTTTTCAAGTGCTAAGGTGACAGAGTGCTGTGAAGGAGCACAGTCCAGCAAACACGTCTGTCCTGAAAAACGTGGAGAAGTAAACAGAATGCTGCACACTACCATTCTAGAATCCACACCCAGGACGAGAAGACCCCATAAAGCCATCCGCAGGCTCCGAGAAGCACCTCCACGGATGCCACTTTGCAGCCCTGCAAGGCTCTGTGCGCTTGACAACACATGATTCCACCAGAGGGTGTACAGCTCAGGAAACTGTCCAGGCCAGGGTCTCCACGGGGCTCCTAAATGTCCAGTATCTGAAACCTGGATGGCCTGGCCCTCTCCACCTGCGCCTTCCTCCAATACTACAGAAGAGATGCTGAGCTGACCGAGCTCCGCTTTCTCCCTTGATCCTCTCCCAGGCCTTTTTTCTTCTTTTGCCTCAAGTTTTCCAACATCCATAAGAAAGGACTCTGCTCAGCACCCTGAGAGAAAGGGCCAGGACAGCAGAAGGCAGCCTGCTGACTGTGCAGCAGAGCCCCAGGCACCCAGAGAGTCCTTGGGACGGGTCAGGTGTGGTGTGGACAGGTGTGATGTTAGAGGAACGGAACAGTGACTAACCGTTTCTGTCATCTCAATCGGGAGATGGAGAGTCATCCTTCTCACTACTGGTATAATGGTGAGATTTCAAACTCACAGCTCTTCCTCAGGAGAAAAACCTAACCTATCAGGAGAGTGACTGGGTCACTCCTGTAAAGATGCATGGTAGCGCCAAGGGACAGTGGCACCCCGTCCTTTCCCCTTCCTTTGTGTTCCTTCTCCCTGGCCCTCTCTCCTCTCCCACTCCTGAACCACTACTGCAGAGCTTGCAGAGCTTGCAGGCCGCACAGAGCAGGAGCAGCCAGGGGAGATGGCACCTTCCCTTGCATCAACTCTCAGAACCCACAGCACTTGTCCCCAGGTGCCAGGAAAAGCAGGGAGAGCCATCAGGAAGACATCTAACCGGAGGCTCGGTGGCTTCAACCTGGTTCCTTTATGCCAAGTGGCATCTGAAGGCTTCTGTTCACCTTGAATAAACCCACTAACCTGTGTGCCATGCTACTGCCAATGCAATCAGGTGGCTGGTCTGCTGCCTGGCAGTGGTGTGACTGAGTTCTTAAGACTTCAGAGTAATGAAGAGACTGCAGCTCATCCAGGAAACAGGAGGCTTTCTACGAACAGTCCATCTCCTGCTTTAATCTGCCTGTTTTCCTGCCTACCTCTGTTTTGCTGGGCCTTGAAATTCTGGCATCGCAGAGGGTTTCCCAATGATCACACCCAAGCTTGTCCTCCTCTGTCCCACTGGCCTTGCCTCACATTTCTCCCTAGTACTTTTTGAGATGGTAACATTTCCTATGACCATTTGTTTTCTGCCTTCAACACTAGAGCGTAGATGCCACAAGACTAGAACCAGCACTCTAGCCTATTCACCCTGGGGGCAGATGCTCAGTAGATCTTTATGGACAGAACGCTGACACAACTGAGCCCTCTGCATATCCAGGGCTGGACACAGGCAGGGCCCTGCAGGGCCACACAGATACCAGATCAGACCCAGTGTTGTTTTCAGGCCTGTAGCCCTAAGTACAGGAAACCTCTGGGTCAGCTGTGCTGCCCAGCCACTTCCCAGATAGGCTGAGTCTAGTCTTCATCTTCTATTCTTTAGGCCCGTCCTGCCCAGACCTCATCCATCTATACCATACCTCTGCCTGCACTGTGCCTGCTTCTGTCTTGCTACACACTAAGATCATGCCACTGCTGGTGTGACAAATGACCACAGCCTGCACCACACTCTACAGTGCAGAAGGCCAGAGTCTCTTGATCGCTCTGCTGGTATTAGCAGGGATGGTCCCTCCTGGAGGCTCTGGGAAAATCCTCCATCTCTCCCTCCATCACTACATCCCCTGTTCCTCTCCTGAGATGATGTCGCCTCTGCCTCCTCTTATAGGAACTCTGGTTGTTACACTGAGGGCCCAGGATTGTCTCCTCAGTTCAAGAGCACCACTTTGATCACACCTGCAAAATCCTTTCTGTCTGATACAATAACATCTACTGGTCCTACGGATTGGGCTATGGCTGTCTTTGGGTCATTAACGCTGCATCTCAGCTGGTCCATCTGACTAGGAAACAGGCATTCACCAGGGGCTGAACCTGGCAACCTTTCCACACACATCTTGGGAAATATGTCTCCCCTCAGGAGCCTGCTTTTCAGACTGCAACTGACTTGATGCACAAATATGTGGGTCAGAGACTGCAAGAGGAGAGAAGACACAGGAGGAAGGGAATTTATGACAAAGGGGGAGAAAGGACTTAAGATTTCTGAGGATATTAGACATACTGCCTCTGTCCTACTGAGAGAAGAGTGGGACGATGGTCATGATGGACAGAACTACTGACCCTCAGAGGTTCACAAAGTCATGCTCTTCCTGCCCAGCGGCAAAATGAGGATTCATGAATGTTGTTCACACACAGCAGTTGACCTCTGCCTGGACAGGTCAAGTAGGGTGGAGCTGTGAAGCAGGGAGGAGGAGGCTCCAGGATGAGACAGAAAATGCTGCCAATCCCCTTCCTCAGTTGCATTCTATGAACAATCAGCAAGACCTACCAAGGTGCCCTGAGGAAGTTGTGGACTGCACAGAACACCCAGCCACAAGCAGGCGCTCTTCCTGCCCAGCCACAAGCAGGCACTCTATCTGTGGTGGAGATGGTCTTGAATCATGCCCTCTCAGCCAGCTTCTGGACCTGAATACTACACTCTTACTGGCTCTTCAATGCCTTCTGAAGGACAAACAGAAGGTACTTACTGCCTTGGGGAGTGCCACTGTGTATATGCACAACACAGACTGAAGTCTTCACACAGTCATTCCCGCTCACCCGGGTGCAGCTTGATGGTGAGACTATACAGTGACTAGTCATGGAAGGGAGGTACCGAGGCACGCTTTTATCAGTATTTCCCATGTAGTATGGGGCTCAGGGGCTAGAAGGAAGTGACAGAGTTTGATCACAGCCTACTAACTTGCCACATTGGCCCTTACCAGGTGCTCACCAGGCCTGCTGGATAGGCTATTTCACTGCTTCCTGACAATCCTCTAAGACAGGAGGATGCTAATTTTACAGTGGAAGGAACTAGGATGAGCAGGTTGTCATTGGTGACCTTTGTCGAAGTCACACATGCAACAAGTGGCTGACCCAGGACTCCAAGAATGAGTCTATACTCCAAAGGAAGGATCCCAAAGCCCATATCTATCTTCACCATGAGCCACTGGCACAGACAACCTGACCAACTGTCCAGAAGATATTGCAGACATGAGGGAAATGCCATGTATTACTAGCCAGGCCCACCGAACTACCCAGCAGGCAGTACACTAAAACTCCTTTCTAACCAGCACCATGCCATTGGAGTGCTTGGGCAAATGACCCTAGTAATAAACCTCAGAGGAGAGGATGAGTTTGAATTCCTGATCCTCCTGCCTCTACTTCCTGAGTACAGTGATTGCAGTCACGTACCACCACACCCAGTTTTATGTGGTGCTGAGGATTGAACCAAGGGCCTTGTGCATGGTAGATAAACACTCTACCAACTGAGCTACATCCCAGGCTTAAACTTTCATTGTAAGGAAACTTAGCATAGTTGTAACCTAGGAGAGCTGACTCTAAAACTACCCGAGGAAGATGTATACCCAAAGGAGAAAGGCAAAGGGGGCTAGCAAGAGGGAGAACTTGTGTGGTACAAAACGCTTGGCAGAGGGTCTGGCCAGCTAGCTGGTCACAACCCCAGGGGGAACCTAGTACAGCTTTCCTTGACAGGCCCGTGTCACTTGCCAGGCCTCTAGAGGCCTGAGATGCCTACCACTGCAAGGAGAACCCTCTTTCACAGCTGAAGATGCAGGTGCTCCAAAGGATCAAGTAAGTGGTCTGACTGAGGGCAGGAAAGCAGTGTGAGGTCGCCAGGCAGCCTGCCTGTAGTTCTGAGCATGCTCACAGCGGACACTCACCACTGTGCAGGGTGGAAAGAAGACACAAGGAGCTTCCGCCTGTCATCACAGCACACTAGCATAGCACTGCCTTCACCACTCAGCAGCCGGCATGAACAGCTTCTCCTATAGCTGGGAACTGGACAGGACGATTAGAGTTACATACCAAATGCATGTGCTCTGACCCTGACTTAATCACATCACAGCTTACTTAACGGGCTGCCTCTCCATGTCTTCATGTTTAACCCAACAGCTTTAAAGCACAAAGACGTCAGCGACAGAACGCTAAGGAAGAGCACTGACGAGTGCAGCCGGGTGGCCAGAAGCAGAGGCAGGCCATTCAAGAGAGTATCTGCAGCCGGACCTTAGCTTTGCTTACTCACACAGGTTCACGGAATCTTGAAGAAAATGTATTTCTGGCCAAACTCCTAGCTGCTAACTCCATATCACATGAACAAATTCATCTTCCGTTTCCCCCTCTCAAAGGGCTGTGCATTCTCCACTGGCAACAACCAGAATGCAGGAAAGAGACACATAACACTTCCCACCCTCCACACTGAAGTCCAGAGCCTCACCCCCCATCCTCCTGTGGCAGAAGCCCTGGATGCTGCCTCGAGGGCACCTTCCTCTCTTACCAATGTACACGTTCCTCATACCTGAGGAATTAGCATCCTTCGCATCCGAGGAATCGTTCACCTCGCATGCAACAAAAGGGAAGCCCTGGGTACTTGGCAAGTTGATGGGTGGACAGATGTTGCATCTTTTACTGAATGTTCCTGTTTCACTCTTCTACTTCAGAGTACATGAAAAATAGAGCAAAGGCTTGTGCTGAGCTGGACAAGTGAAGGAGGCCGTTCACAGCCCTGTGGGAGATGGTCATGGGGGCCGGAAAGAAAGCCTCAGTAGTTTTGGTTGTTCTTCCATACACGTCTGAGTAAGTAAAAGTACTTTGATAAACTTCTTGGATGTAAAGAAATAAAGTATGCAATAAAATTGCAAAGATAAGGCAATATCCCAGACACAGCGACTGCAAGAAAGGAACAAACTTGAGTGTCTAGAAAAAAAGGGTAAATGAGCAAACTTCTTTACTGATATGGTCTATTTTTATTTGTGGTCTTTTTCTCTTAAATTGGCTTTTTGGTTGTCAAAAAACTAATAAGACAAGGATTAACAGAATCTCTTTGGATGAATTTATTGAGAGTACCTGAAAATTTTAATCAGAAATGTTTTTTTTCCTGGAAACTACCTCAATCTAGGAATGCTTACCTATTGAGCACCAAGAATAAGAACTGTTCTTTCTACCCATGACTAGAGCCAACGCCCCCCTCCCCCGCATACACATTTATCATAAGTCCCTAATATTTATGTGATTAGGACACCATGTTTTTCTTTGAGATGAGCCATTAAGATATATTCATATGGGTCTGGAAAGATGGCTCAGCAGTTAAGAGCACTGGCTTCTCTTGCAGAGGACCCAGGTTTGGTTCCCAGAACCCATTTAACTCCAGTTCCAGGGGATCTGACCTCCTCTTCTGACATCCATGAGCATTGCATGCACATGATGCACTTATACACAAGAAATCAAAACACTTATACACATAAAGATAAGTAAATCCACAAAATGTAAAACGATACAATAATATAAAAACACATACAACTTTTCATTATCTGTGACCATGGGAAACAAATAAATCAGCAACTAATCTAAGTAGATGGCTTAAATCCAATGACATCAAGAGTTTCACAAGACATTCACCCAGAGAGCAGCTTCTACTCATTGGTTTCCCTGTATTTCTTGATGTGAAGTTCATTCAAGGCACTTTCACACCACAATGCTTGTGCAGTGCATGTGGCACATGCTATGAACAATGGGGAAAATAAAGAAAATGAAATCCCAATACTCAGGAGCTCAGCACCACCAAGATTCCATCATGTTCTCCTTGCTCCTCACCAACTATTTGCCGGTAGGAATGTCAGTTTTTGGTGACATGACCCAAATAATAGATCAGAGAACTTTCTGGCTTTGGTAACCCAAAAGAACACACTAGTCCCTAAATAAACTGACTTTGTATATCGATTCCTTTAGCCAGTCCTATCTTTAGTAAATAACACAATTTTAAATTAATTAAAAGCCTTCACTGTCTTATTAATAGAAGCCTGTACATCATACCTTTGGGGTCTTTCCTGGTGATGAAAAAGCTGAAGGGGATCTTCCTGCTCAATTCTCTAGGTTGAGAAGTGAACACTGAACACTTTTATGCTCTGAAAGCAACCCTAGCTCAGGGCGAGGCAGCCCTCATTGGTAATGTGTCTGTGAGTGCAGCTGACTCACGGGAGGAAAGAGGAGCATCTCAGTCCAGCCAAAGATGGAACTCCATGTGAGCAAATATGGCCATCCTATCCTGGAAACAGCTGACTGTCCCCTTGGTAAGCAGGAAGGACACAGGAGCTTTGGACTCCCAAAGGCTTGTACCATTGGGTCAACACAAGCCATGCAGCCAGCTGGACCATATGAAAACCACCGACCAACCCAGGAAACATTTTCATCAGTATCAACAGCTAACAGTGGTTGAGCAGTTCGATCACCCAGACTCTAACTTCTCTCTACACAGTCAGTCATTAGGAATATTATGTTTTCTGTTTTACAGTGAAGAAAGAAGAGGCTTATGGTGGTTGGCAGCCTTGCTAGAAAAAGCAAGAGTGAATTTAATTGAGTGCACCTGATCAGACCCACCTAGAATTTTCTGACTTCCAGAAGAGGCTTTGGAGAAAAAAATTAGGCTATGGAGCACATTCTGAAATAGCCCACAGAGTAATTACTGTTTCAAGATTACAACAACCTCCCTTGTGCCTCAGTACATGGCAAACACCATAGCTACACAACCAGAAATGGCTAAAATCAGCAATGGCATACACCTGCTCCTGTATGAGCACGAGTCTCCCCAGCCTCTAAGTCTCTGTGTGTAACTCGACCATGGAATGAGGCAATGGTCACAGCTAGCCACTGTAACCCTCCGGCCACATCACTAGCGCCCTGCAATTAGCACTTTCTGGAAGGTCTTGAGGGCACTGAGACCCAATACCCTTGTAGGACATACCCATGAAGCCTACACAAGGGACCCAGCTTCCCTTCAGCAGTCTCCAAACACTTCTGTGAGAGTGGCCTACCTGGCCACTTGTATCACTTGGGTCAATGCCAATATATGACAAAAATATATAAATTAACTTCATTTTAAGCTGTAATTCACAAAATGCTTCCACATATATTAAGTAACTTGTTCTCTACAGCTCAAGGTTTATCAAACATTGGCTCCAAAGGTAAATTAACTTCAGAAGCAAATATGAAATTATTCGGGTGGAATTTCTACTAGAAGCCTTTCTAACAATGCTAACACCACCTTAAACGTAAAGTGACAACGAGTACATTCCTGTTTATGTCGTCAGACTTTGAACTGCAAGAACAAACATTCTCAGTCTTGCTGTTTATTAAGTTTCCACAGAAACAATGGCAGCTGTCTCTTTTTGTGCAGTGGGCTTTTTCATCTGTCCCAACAGAGGACACACAACTGTGGTCAGCATTTCACGTCCTCCTCAAAGCACTGATGGACCTTCCCTGGAAGCTTTACATGTTTGCCATGGATACTTCTTAGCTGGTAACTAGTTGCCAATATACAAACCAATGGGAAGGACGCTGGGAGGAATATGAACATTCCAGAACGTAACAGACAGAGCCGGCTGCTTAAGAGGTTCCCAAGTAGATGGCAAGGACCCTGAGGCCAGAATTTCTGTCTGGCAGAAACCGCCTGGATCCAGCACAGGCTCTCAATTCTTACCTGCAGAATGATGGGTAAGCTTTTAACAAGACCCTTTATTTCCCGAGGTTTTACCCCCAGTGCAATAGAATAAGGATAGCAGAGCATGCTACATGGGTTTGAACAAACATCAAGTGGTGGAGAAGCACTGGGCATGTGTACAGAGGCCTCCTCATGTGCTAGTAGAACACACAGCTTTCTCATTCTTTAATTTTTACGGTTTGTTTATTTACTTAGCAGGGAGCCCTAAAGGTGTAGAGGTGAGAAGACAACCTGTGGAAATTGGTTCTCTCTTCCCACCATGTGCATCCCTAGGGGTTGGACTCAGGTTGTCAGGCTTGGTGGCAGATGCCTTCACTTGATGGGGTATTTCTCCTGCCCCCTTCTCATCTCTTTGACCCTCCTCATGTCTGTAGGTTTATGTACGGTTTTTACAACTTGCATTTTCACATTAAAGAAATCTCTAAATCTCTAGCATGCCATACACATACCTTGTCTGCTCATTCCCAGCATGTGCATGCGCATGCTTGCACGCACACACACATGCACACACACACATACACACACACACACACACACAAAATCTGCTATCCCCCCCAAACACACACCTTATCTGCCACTATATTTTTGAACGTCTTTCCATAGCCCTATTCTCCATGCTGAATCTAGCACACAGGCTTCTGGACCCCCCCAGGACCCCCCAGGCACGCTGCACACCTAGAGTTTGTAGGGGTGCCTCCCTTGCAGGGCGGTGTGCAGGGGAGCATAATGAACAGGCCTTGGGGGAAACAGAAAACAAGACATAGTAGAAAGGTAAGTACTGTTGTAATTTCTGTTCTTGCTGGCTTCAGAATTTTGCAGAGTCCCAGAAAAATGAACTTTTGCTCAATTTCTCTCATTATTAGGCATAAAGCAAGATCCCTCCCTGTTACCGGATTAATAGTTTTATTTGTCCAAAACTGGTGTTTTACTCCCTGAGATCACATCTAGCCCCTTCAATTCTGAGCTGGCCATTCTGCAACATAAACTTTTTAACAGTTAATTCCCTGGTGACTTTAAGTCTATTCCTGGGCTTTGCTAAAGATCTCTTGGTTGTCACAGAACCCTTCACCTGTGCTTAACATTATGAGAACGGGGAAATTCAAGATCAAACTTGTGACATTGCTCCTAATGAACAAACCCCCCAAACTCCGTTTGGGTCAGCCTGGACAGAAGACCATGAACTCTACAGGCCATGCTGTCAACCTTCCCTCGCACACTTAAACATGAGACCGTTTTGCCATCCACGAATTCATCGATGTGGTCTGGACAGTGGGATGAGGACAGTGTTTGGGTGTTAAAATGAAAACTACCAATAAAGAGCCATCCACAGACGATCATGGAAACCCACAGAGAAGAGGAGGGACCTGCAAAGGTCAAGATTTTCGAGCGTCCTCTGGGTTTTCAGGACTAAGCTACCTCAAAGCCCAGGCTGCAGGGAACTGCGTCAGGCACTGCACACTGAGCTCCCGAGTGCACCGAGCCTTGCTGCCCCGCTTTTGTTAGTTCTACACGGATTTCAAATACTCCGACCATCCACGGACCCAAGGCAGCGCGGGCCGGCGGGGAAGGCTCCAGAGCTTGGGACTTCGGAGAAACCCCCTCCCTGAAGCGCCCCACACCGTGAGGCAGCCCAGCTGCACCGCCCGCACCCCTCCTCCGCTCCAGCCTCTGGGAAGTGACCCCGAATTCTGTGTACACGGGACACGGGGCACGGGACAGAAATTCAGTGGGGCGGACTTCAGCCGCCGCCGAGGACGCTGTCTTGGCAGCATTACGAAGTGCCAACAACGTCTGGAGCCCATTCAGTAGGTTTTTACGAAAACTGGACCAGCTTTCAAACAACTTCGCATGCCCAGCCCGGGTCCGGGGTGCCCACGCTCGGGACGTGGGAGGGCGACGGGCCATGCCCTCCGCACGCCCACTCGAGACGGACGGAGACCCCGCGTCCCGCGCGCTCCCGAGGGTGGCTTTTACCTCGAGCCGGCTCAGGCTGGAGCTCTTGGAGCGCGATTTCCTGCGCAGGTAGACGGAGAAGAACCTGCGCACCGTGAACTTCTTCATGCTCAGCTCCATCGCCCCGCGCCCAGCTGCGAGGAGCCGCGGGGCCGCCGGGCACGCCCACTCGAGACGGACGGAGACCCCGCGTCCCGCGCGCTCCCGAGGGTGGCTTTTACCTCGAGCCGGCTCAGGCTGGAGCTCTTGGAGCGCGATTTCCTGCGCAGGTAGACGGAGAAGAACCTGCGCACCGTGAACTTCTTCATGCTCAGCTCCATCGCCCCGCGCCCAGCTGCGAGGAGCCGCGGGGCCGCCGGGCGCGCATACCCGGCGCATTCCCAGCGCGAGGCGGTGC
>NW_008340118.1:569898-579048 GCF_000622305.1 Nannospalax galili | reverse complement strand
ACCCGCCCGCCGCCGGGGCCACCAACCCGCGCCGCCGCCGCACCACGCCCACCCCGCGCTCACCAATCAGCACGCGCCGCGGCCGCCCGGCCACTTCCTCCTCCCTGCGCTGGAGCGCCGCTCCCGGCAGCTCCGGCCTCGCCCCGCCCACCTCCGCCACTGCCAATCAACGCCGCCATCCCGCCCACGGGTCCGACCCAGTCACTGCCACCAATCGGCGCCCGCGCCCGGCGCCCACCCCGCCTCCTCCTACTACACAGCGCACGCCGAAGCCCCGCCCCCACCCCGCCAATCCGTGCCCACTGCGTGCCCGGGGAGCCAGGCTTAGGACTGGGCTGGGGTCAGGGCTGTGGTCGCGGCTGGGGTCGGTGATGGGGACAGGGACGGGGATGCGGATAGGACTGGTGACCCGGCTGGTGACGCAGCTGGGGTCGGGAACGGGGACAGGGCTGGGGACCGGGCTGGACACGGGGTTGGGGACCGGGCTGGGACCAGGCGCTGGGAATGGGGCTGAGACCGGGCTGGGGCGCAGCTGCCCCTGGCCTCCGTCCGAGGCGTCAGGTTTTCTTCCACAGAACACCGAGTCTGCGGGGTCTTCGTGCTCTGGCATCTTGCTTTCCCCGAAATGCGAAACTTTAACTATTAACAACCGTCCCCCAGTCTGGTCCGAGGGCACCGGCCCCCAGGGTCCCACAGGCCCCTTCTCCCTGCAGTGGTGAGAAGGAAGGACGCCTCGCGTGGTCGGGGCCAGCGCGGCAGAGAACAAAGGCTCCTATCCGCCCTGGGACCTCCGTCTCCATTTATAGGCAATTAATTATTCCACAGAGGACTTATCCGCGACGTCATCGGGAACATCCTGAGCACCAGTCTGAAGAGCGAATAGAGCTCTCTTAAGTTCAAACACAGAGCCCCCCTCCCCGAACCCACTAAAGACTGGGAGAACTTCACAGAAGCCTGTTTCTGATGGCAGAGCTGAAGAGGACGGAGAAATAAAGAGCTTAGCGGCTCTGGGGTCCCAGGCTTTCCTCTGACAAAGCCTGGTCTAAAGTAGCAGGTTGTGATTATGCAACACCTGCCCACTGTGTCATGAAGGGACCATGGTGACTCAGTTCACCTGGGTCCCAGGTCCCAGGGACCCATCCTACAGGTGCGGGACGCTCCAGACAAACATGACCTGCAAAGCAAGGGGCAGCTTCGGTGGAGGCAGGATACAGGGGTGTGGCTTGTCTTGCCTGCATACAAGCCTCGGGGTCACTTTGTGCCTGTGGGAGCTCAGGGATGTCTTCTAAGATGGGATCAGAGGAAAGTGGGCCAGACACAGGCCCTCTGACCACCCCTCAGAGCTGGGCCCCTGTGTGCACCGTTGAAGTAATAAAGTACTTAGAGTTCTTGGGGACAGGGCTTCATCCTTGCCCAAGAAGACCCCAGCAATGGTGAGTGCCTGGGCATAACCTGCCATGAAGAATCAGCTTCCAGGGCAAAGGCAGAGGCTTGGAGCTCAGAACAGGGCAGGGCCATGGAGGCACCTTAGCCCCTGGTCCCCCAGCTCACTCCTGCTCTCACACCCCAAGAAGCCAATCTTGGTCTCTCCACACCTGGTGACTACTGAGCCATGCCAAAATGCCTCCGGGCCACTATGTCCAACAGTCCAACACTTCTGAGCATGCTTGCAATTTTGGAAGAAAGCCTGGGTGGCCACAAGGTCCCCAGGCTGATGGAAAAGGGGCTGAAATGGCGGGCCATGCAGTCTGCAGTCCCAAGCCGGGGCGCTGATCCCCGTGGAGGGTGAAAGGTGGTGGCAACATCCCATGCAGAGTCAGGAGTGCTTGACTGTAGTTGAGGGACTCACTTGAGGTTTAGGGAGAAAACAGCTGGTTCAAGCTGCAGAAACATCACTGTAAGGGCTCAGCCCACCTCCTTGGTCACCTAGAGCCACAGTGACTTCTAGTGGCTTTAATAGTCATTCTCCTGAAGTTTGTGTCATCTGAACAGGGAATTTGGAAGTTGAAACCCCACAGTGACTTCTAGTGGCTTTAATAGTCATTCTCCTGAAGTTTGTGTCATCTGAACAGGGAATTTGGAAGTTGAAACCCATCTGAAAAGCAGAGTCACTACACACAGGAATGTAGGTGTCTCCAGTCTCTGAGCTGTAGTACTTGCCCTGGAGTTTGTCGAGCACAGAGCAATAACGAGGGAACTGGCCTCCAATGTAGCCTTCTTCCCCTTAAGACAGAATGAGTGCTGAGAAACAGAGGGAGATGCCCTAGAGCAAAGGTAAAGCCATGGAGAGCAGAAGAAAGCAGAGTGACCTCCACATGGCCAGTGTCCTCAGCTCAGGAGAGAGGGCTGCCACCGTGACCAAGAGTTTTTAAACTCAGAAAAGCACTTCCCCAGGCCCTGGAAGCCACTGACCCCTGGCTCTCTAAGTTTGCACTCTCTGGATCCTGCTGAGCACATGCTGTCTTTGTCTAGGTTTATAGTTACAGAGGGAAGGCTGTGCAGGAGGGGAGAGTATGCTAGCTGACCGTGGGAATCATTACATAAGGAAGGCTTACATCAGAGCACACCTTGCGCAGCTTAAATATATACAATTGTTTTTTAAAACATTATTTTATGTGTATGAGTGTATTGCCTGCATGTCTGTAAGTGCGCCTGTGTCATGCAATGCCCAAGGAGGTCAGAAGAGGGCATCGGATCCCCTGGAACAAGAGTTAAGGATGGTTGTTAGCCACCATGTAGGTGCTGGGAACTGAACCCGGGTCCTCTGCAAGAGCTGCCAGTACTCTTAACAGCTGAGCCATCTCTCCAGCCCCTGCAAATTCTTATTTATAAAGTTTACCCCGGTAAAACTGGAAAAATACAAAGAATGCAGGCAGAAGGCCACAGGAGCCAACAATGACAGCACAGAGAAGGCACACAATGACCAAGACAGAATGAGTGGGACCAGGCAGAAATGAGTGGTGTAATTCAAGGCACATAGGTCAAGCCAGATACACACAGAAGGACTATAGGAAAGCCGAGAGTCTGAGCATGGGCTGCATCAAGGGAGGAGACACTGCTGCATTCACGGAGGGAGGGTGGAGAAGAGCACAGCAGAGGAGGAGGGCTTTCTAGCTCTGGATGCTAACGTTACACAATGCTGTCGCTATCCTGGAGCTATGGTGCTCAGCTGTCGTGCTAAGCATCAAATAGTCGAAAACCAGAAGATCTGTGGTTCCGAAGAACCTTCTTTAGCTGCTGCATTAACCAACTCTGAGGCCAGACTTCCCTGAGGACTATTTCTATGGACAAAGCAAATTTCTTTATTAGCTAGTTTTTCTCTTATTTTCACTGAAAGAATTTGATATATTCACTCATTTTATCCGACAGGTATAAGTCTAGTTCTTATATCTAAATTTTATAAACATTATTTACACATTATTTTAATAGCCATGAAACTTGGAGAATATTATGGTAGAAATTGCTGTGAAGTTGTGATTAGTTATGAGAGCAGAACAGGAGAATCACTGGTGTGATTATCCACAAGTAGGACCCGGAATGATCTCTCAGCCACAGACAGGGGAAGAGGTCTCAATATATGAATATTATGTGACTCAGTGGCATACACCAGCATATGCCTGGTTCACTGGAGGGTGGAAAGAGCAGAGAGTGCAGAAAGAGGGGTGGAGAACACAGGGTGCAGAACAGGGTGCAGAGCAGAGGGTGCAGAGCAGAGGGTGCAGAACAGGGTGCAGAGTACAGGGTGCAGAACAGGGTGCAGAACAGAGGGTGCAGAACAGGGCGCAGAACAGGGTGCAGAACAGGGCGCAGAGCACAGGGTGCAGAACAGGGTGCAGAACAGGGTGCAGAGCACAGGGTGCAGAACAGGGTGCAGAACAGGGTGCAGAGTACAGGGTGCAGAACAGGGTGCAGAACAGGGCGCAGAGCAGAGGGTGCAGAGTACAGGGTGCAGAACAGGGTGCAGCACAGGGTGCAGAACAGGGTGCAGAGCAGGGTGCAGAGAGCAGAGGGTGCAGAACAGGGTGCAGAACAGGGTGCAGAACAGGGTGCAGAACAGGGAGCAGAGCAGAGGGTGCAGAACAGGGTGCAGAACAGGGTGCAGAACAGGGGGCAGAGCACAGGGTGCAGAACAGGGCGCAGAGCACAGGGTGCAGAACAGGGTGCAGAACAGGGTGCAGAGCACAGGGTGCAGAACAGGGCGCAGAGCACAGGGTGCAGAACAGGGCGCAGAGCACAGGGTGCAGAACAGGGCGCAGAGCACAGGGTGCAGAACATGACTTCAGGCCAGACACAGAAAAGGATAGAGAAAGAAAGAGTGCCAGGTGCCAAAGCTCAGAGGTGGGAGACACTGAAGCCTGACCTCACTCGTGTGGCCAAAGCAGGAGGTCACTTTTGGAAGACTGATATTTGTCCCACGCAAAGGAGACATTGTGAGAGGCAATGGAAGGTCCACAGAGCAACACATCCGCATTTTGAAACTTTTTCTTGGCAACAGGGTGCAGAATAGAGATTCTGCAAAGAGTAGAAACAGTTTCGTAAAGGGGTTCTCATGACGATCGGGGACATCGCAGTGTCTGGATGGAGAGTCAGCTGCGGTGGTCAAGGAGACGAGAGGACAGTGGCCAGCCCAGGACACACCCTCCTGCTCAGGCTCCTCCAATTTCTCACTACGTTTGCTCAGAAGCAGTCACCTAGGCCTTGTACATCAAGTTCCAGCGGCTGCTGCCAATCACAGCTTCAGTGTTGTAATTCTGATTCCCAAGTGTTGCAAATATGGAAAACAAAGGCACCTATGACTTACAGGGAAGGAGAAAGCACTTAAATCTCAAATGAGGTTATATCACTTTGTCAAAGTTGGGATTATTTTCACACCAAATATCTCATTTCCTAAGAAATGCAGACAATAATATCTGACAACCAAGAACTAATTGAGATAATTAAAAACTACAAGAAAAATTAAATCAAAATTTAAATAAGGTCTGTGATCACAAAAACCAATTGTAGTATAATGAGAACAGTTGCCTCTGATGTGAAAATTCGGGTGTTAAGGATTCATTTTTGTGATTCCCTAATTATTAATCAGTTTTATCCTGAATATATTTGAGTGTGAATTAGGCAGAAGGAGAAACACAGTGACGAGGAGGGCATGATGTCATTTACCTATGTCTCCTGTGATTGCTGTTGTGCCCATCCTGTCCCCATCCCCACCCCGAGCGTGGAGACCTAAAGGGAAAGGTGGCTAATGCTATGACCACACAGGGGAATTTGCACGGTGGGAAAGCCCTGGGCGCACCAGGAAAAGCCTTTGGTTCATCAGTGAAGCGAGAGGCAACATCTGGGTTCACGCAGAACAAGAGGACAAGTTGGCCAGGTGACGTGAAAGAAATGCTGAAAGACCAGGGAGGAGGTCCCAAAGACTATTCCATCTGCCATGTATATGTTGGGTACAGTAGAGAACAGGAAAAGGGGCTGAAGGTCCCAGGTAGAGAGCTTTGGACAGTTTGCACTTGGGGGTTATAGAGGCCTGAGGTTTGGAAGGGGCCCACCCTGGCATGTCCAGCTGGGGATGCATGATAGCCTGCTTATTGCTTTGCTCTGTCTTCTATTTCATCCCTAGATAGCTGCTGCCTGCTCTGGGCCAGCCTGACCACATGCTAACCTGCTTGTCACTGGCCCTTCCCCCCAATGAGGGCCAGTGAGTTCTGTGTCAAATGAGGGTTGGGCCTACACTCCCTATTGAAGACTCTGCAGACCTATTGAAGTTCTCTGCCCCCAGAGAACACCAACTCCTCACTCCACAAAGGCCCTGGGCCTCACATATCCTGCCCACCACCCTGCCTAGCTCCAGGCTCAGCCCCTGGCATTCTTCTTGGTCGCTAGATGTATGGAGCTCATCCCTACCTCTGCGGGCCTTTGCTCAGTGATCAACAGGGGAGGTGAGAAATACCCCGAGGAGTGGTGACCCCAGCCAGCCTTTCTATCATCTGGGTAAAAACATCATCAACAAAATCGCAAGCTGAAAGCATAGAGTCTGAGTTGTTACCCAGGTTCCCAATAGAAACCATCACAGATGCACTCTAGAGAAATAGACATTAAAGCCAGGCTGCAGAAAATTCCCTCAGACTCAGTACCAAAGAACACAGGTTCAGTCACTAGCCTAAGATCACAAAGAACCCCATATTAGTGCAAAGCCAGCAAAACAACAGGCCCAGAAACAGATGTGTGACAACTCGGCTAGTGGAGGTATCAGAAGTAGACTGCAAGATGGGCAAGAGTGATATGTCCAGCCAGGCAATGCCTTTAATCCCAGCACTCAGGAGGCAGAGACAGGTGGATCTCCATGAGTTTGAGGTCAGCCTGATCTTCATAGTGAATTTCAGACAAGCTGAGGCTACAGGGAAACCCTGTCTCACAAAGACCAAAAAATAAATAAAAGAGTAACATGTCCAAGGAAATTAAGCAAGCTATGCAAACAAAAGTCCACAGAAGAGACTGAGCAGATAGAAAGGAAAGAAATGCTGCTTGACACTAATCACACCTGGTAACGTAAAGGTTCTCCTAATAGAGGCTGGCTTGGACGTAGGGCAGAGCAGGTGAAAGGAGATCTAGAAGGAACCACAGTGAAGAGACCTGCTTTATTAAAGGATGAACATCAGAAGGCAAGGGGCTTAGATTCCAACCCATTCCTGAGATCACAAACCAAACCTCTGCTGAACTTTGAAGACAGGCAATTTTGTGCTGTCTTGGCCAAGTCCTACCACTGAACCCTTCCCCACTCCTAAAGTAAGAGTCGTCCCTAGTTTCCTGGCCCACTTGTTCATGTCTTAAGAGGCTCCTTAGAACAGCTAGCTAAGCTTTCAAGCCTTTCCAGATCCTCCTTTCTAACCCTGTTCCCTCTAGTTTTGCCAGAATGAGGTCAATCCTCATCCCCTCCTGCCACCCTCTCGCCAGACTGATGTTTCTAGAAGCATGACTGATCAAGCCACCAGGTACACCCACAGCTCTCTTGCCTTCCAGACACTCTCTAGCATACTCTCTAGCGTAGTTGCCCTCTCTCCCTGAAGAGCACAGGCCCTGCCTGCTGGCATCTCTGCAAAGACAAACTGCCAAGGCCCATGATGAGCACTGTGGCCTCTGCCTGAGCTGCCTTTCCTGGCCATCCTATCTCTGCCCTTTATCCCACAAGCTCTCCTGGGGTCCTTGCTTGGTACCCAACTTTGCCAACTGTAGCATTGTGGCCCTGCCTGCAACCTGCTGTGGGCTGCCTCGTTGCCTCATCTCTCTAGCACATCCATCCACCAAACGGGCACAGTGGACCCTCCCTTCTGCAGTACAGACACCAGGCCCAGCAGCAGGGAGTGGGGGCAAATTTTTCTCTCAACCCAACCCTGTGCATGAATTACAGGGAACTCTGGAAGGAAGGGAGCTCGCAGGAACAGGAAGCAGGCTGGAACTAGAACAGGAAGGGTGCTGTAACTTAAAAGGAGGAAAATGGCTTTTCACCAACATGATGCCGAAAGCGAAGAAGGAAGCTCCTGCCCCTCCCAAAGCCGAAGCCACAAAAGGCATTGAAAGCCAAGAAGGCCCCGTTGAAAGGCGTTCACAGCCATAAAAAGAAGATCCACAAGTCACCCTTCCGGCGACTCAAGACCTTGCGGCTCCGGAGGCAGCCCAAATACCCTCACAAGAGCGCCCCCAGGAGAAACAAGCTTGACCGTTACGCCATCATCAAGTGCTCCCTGACCACTGAGTCAGCCATGAAGAAGACAGAAGACAACATACTTGTGCCCATTGTGGATGTCAAGGCCAACAAGCACCAGATCAAACAGGCTGTGAAGAAACTCTACTGCATTGACGTGGCCAAGGTCAATACCTTGATCAGACCTGACAGAGAGAAGAAGGCCTATGTTCGTCTGGCTCCTGATTACGATGCTTTGGATGTTGCCAACAAAATTGGGATCATCTAAGCAGTCCGGTTGTCTAATTCTAAATACAGATTTTTTTCACCATAAAAAAAAGAGGAGGAAAATGTTCATAATAGAAATGTCTAAAAAAAACCTGGAATGGGTTCAAAGGAGAATGTAAAATCCTTGCTAGAATGTGGTCAGAGGACCACAGGAGGAGGCTGGGCCTGGGGTGGGATGGAACATTCTAGGCCATATGTCAGAAGGTATGTGTAGATTCAGTCTTTCTGGAACACATAAAATAATGACTAAAGCAAGGAAAACTCATCTGTGCAACAGGGGCCAAGCATTTCTGCAGGGAATGTGGAGAAAGTGCCTGGGGCCTGACAAGGTAGGACGTTCTGTCTGCCTGCTCCAAAAATTGGTGTCCTAAATGCCAGCAGGCGAACCAGGAACAGCCATATTCTGGGGGACTTACCTGTCCTGGGTAGGAACAGAAAAAGACAAAGGAAGACGGAAGTCTGAAGCTAAAAGTCACACCAGAACCTTCGGTTTTATTTGCTCATTTTAAAATTTTGTTTGTGTGTGTGTTTTGTTTTTTATTTCTTTGTTTGTTTTTTCGTTTGAGACAAGGTCTCCTTTTAGCACCAGATGGCCTGGAACTCTATATGTAGACCAGGCTCTCCTCCTGCTTCTGTCTCCAGAGTGCTGGGATTAAAGGTGTACACCACCATGCCCAGCCCTGTTTGTTAATTGTTGAAGATTTATTTATTTTTATTGTTTTATGTGTATGAGTGTTTTGCCTGTATGTAAGTGCACCCATGTGTGCCTGGCACCCACAGAGACCTGAAGAGGATATCAGATCCCTGGAGCTGGAATTATGGATGGTTGTAAGCTGCCATGTAGGTGCTGGGAACCCATCTGGATCCTTTGGAAGAGAAGTCAATGCTGTTAACCACTGATCTCTGTCTCCAGTCCGTTTGTTTGTTTTTAAGATTTTTATTTTTATTTGTGTGTATGTGTGTGTGCACACTCATGCGTGTATGGCCCCCTGGAATTGGAGATATAGGCAGTTGTGAATCATCTGACACGGATGCTGAGAGCAAAACTCGTTGTTTTGGGGGATTTTTTTTTGTTTCTTTTAGTTTCTTTTTTGAGACAGGGTCTCCCTGTAGCCCCAACTGGCCAGGAGCTCACTATGTAGATCAGACTGGCCTTGAACTCACAGAGATCTGCCTGCCTCTGC
>NW_008340118.1:551336-568355 GCF_000622305.1 Nannospalax galili | reverse complement strand
TACTGGCCACTGGCCAGACACTGATAGAATCAAAACTGTTCTGACAAATCTGCTGTTACTTGGAGAAACTGTTAACACTTCTGTCAATAAGTGACAAATACGGCAGAAAAACGCAGTAAGGATGTGAACACATTCAGGAAGGAAGGCCGACTTAGGCCTACACAGTGCACAGGTTCAATCCAATTACATACTCTTTTCAAGTATACATGTGGATTTTTTTCTTTTGTCTTTTTGAGACAGGGTCTCCCTGTAGTCCCAGCTGGCCTGGAACTCACTATGTAGACCAGGCTGGCCTTGAACTCACAGAGATCTGCCTGCCTCTGCCTCCCGAGTGTTGGGACTAAAGGTGTGCTCCACCACGCCCAGCTACATGTAATATTCTTTAAAAGACCATGCTGCAATTTAGGTCACAAAGTACATATCAGTAAGCTATCTAGAAAATGATATCACAAATAATTGCTACTGTAAGAACTAGTTTTTCCTACATATTATAAATTAACTTAAATTTTATTATTAAAAATTTTTCTATAATTGGCAATCTTGTTTTTTCTGAAACAGGGTCTCACGCCTGGACGACCTGGATCTCACTACAGACATGAGCCACAAAAACTATGATTGGCAATTTAAAATTTTATTTTATGTGTATGAGTGTTAGTGTTTTGCCTGTGTGTATGTAAGTGCACCACATGCATGCAGTGTCCATGGATGCTAGAAGAGGGCATTGGATTTCCTGGTACTGGAGTTAGGAATAGGTGTTAGCCACCATGTGGGTGCTGGAAACTGAACCTGGGTCCTCTGCAAGAGCAGCCAGTGCTCTTAACTGCTGAGCCATCCCTCCAGTCTATGATTGGCAATTTTAAAAAGTAAAATTTTAATAACCATTATTCAAATACTACATTACGATTGCTTGAATTTAAGACATTAAAAACATACAATTAAGCTGGGATTGGGGCGCTATAGCATTAAATGCTTCAATTAGAAAGAGGTTTGAAAATTAGTGAACTAAGCACATAAATAAGTGAGTGGGACTCCAGAAGAGCTAGGGAGAACAGAAGAAAGAGGTCATAAAAACAAGAATCAAAATGAGGAAACTAAGATACAACAGTTCAAAAGTATACCTAAACGCTTAGAATGATGATGGGTTTTAGCAGAACCTTCAGGATGCTGAAGGCCAACTGGCTTGCACAGGAACAGCTCCAGGGGCACCTCCCTGCCACAATTACAGCCAACACAAAGCTTCAACCTGGACTAATCATGCACTGGGCAGTTCGACTGTGTGGCCTTGGCACAGTGGCACACAGATGGAGGGCAGGTATCTACCACAGCTACAGGAGCAGCCAGGATGCTACCACAGAAGTCTTGGAGCACTTTCCAGAGGAGTGTCTCCGCCTCCCTTTCTCTTCCCACAAACTCTGGCAAGGCTGCCAGTCCTGAGCTAGTGCCATGGAAACAGCCAGATGTAGACCTGGAGACCAATGCTGACTCTCCAGGCTCACCTCACCCCACTCTTCCCTTGCTCTCTGGGCTCTGACCATATGGCCCTGTTTTCATTGCAGATATTCTAAGCTCCTCACTGTCCATCATATGTGCATCCTGCTGCCCCCATCTCTGGCTCACATGGTACTGACTCACCAGGAGGAGTCAAGGTCTGATCATCAGCCCTGTAGGGATGCTCCCCCACAGGCCCCAGAATCTGTCAGGCCTCGAGGTAGGTGCTCTTCAGGTAAATGGAGCTCCTCAGATGGGAATAGTTAGACTTCAAGTGCATGCATATGATTCCCTGAATGCTTTCATCAGACTCCATGAAGGTGTGATTGTGTCTCCCTCACGGGCTACCACACACAATGCCTGCTATTGAGGTCTAGTCTGGCAGCCAGAGTTGCTCCTAGACACAATGCACTTCTGATGCAGGACAAAGTGCAGGAAGAGAACGAATTTGGGGTGGTTCCTCCAGTCCACCTCTCTCCCTCCTGTTTTCTCTTTATAAACCAATAACTAACACATTACCTTGGGCAAGTGAGTCAATGTCAGAAAACTTGAAGGTTTTAGTTTGTGAAGGATATACAGCAAGTACTTTTTAGAAAAGGAATGCTGCAGTAGGAAACAGGTGTTACCAATAACGGTACATGCTGCAGTTCAGTGCTGTGTGAAACCCACATTTGTGAGCCTGTAACAGCTCATGTATGTATCCCCCAGGCTCCCCACCCTGACATCACTTCCTCCACACTCCTGATTGAGCTTCCTTCCTAGAACACCTAGCTGGAATCCTGGAGATTTTACAGTAAATTCAACACTCTAATCCTCTCACCACCTGGGGAATGCAACTGCCCTTAGCTAATCTCCAGGTTTTTCAGGAACTGATTAGACTCAGGTTTCAAGCATGAAGGAATATTACAGATGTATTCAGCTTGGAAATTTTTAAATAACCTAAAAATATGAAAAAAGATACAAAAGAAACTAAGGCCTTGGGAATTTACTATTCATGTGAACTATTAACGTAACATCACTGTCTTAATTGTGTTCTTAGATTAAAACCCAGTGAAGATAAGGTTATAATTGGAGTGGAGTCAGCCTAAATGCAATGTGACAGGTGTCTTTAAAAGGTCAGAAAGGGGGCTGACTCAGCGGTTAAGAACACTGCTTGTTCTTGCAGAAGACCAGGGTTCGAATCCCAGCACCCACATGGCAGCTAACAACTGTCCCTAACTCCAGTACCAGGGGATCCAACGGTCTCTTCTGACCTCTGCGGGCATTGCACAACACGGGTGCACTTACCTACATGCAGGCAATACACACATACACATAAAATAAAAAAAAAAATTTGAGAGAGAAGAGTCTCTCTGGGAATGCCAAGAATTAGCAGGAAGTGAGAAGCTGGGGGTGGGACATGTTCCCTGCAGCCTTCCTGCAGCCCTCCTTGGAGGGAGCCGGCTTCAGACTTCTGTAGAGAATAACTCTCTATTGTTCTAAGTTGCCGAGCTTGTGGGAAATTGTCATGGCAGCTCTGGGAAACACAACTGCATTCTTTAAGACTAATTACCAAACTTCGCATCTGATGAAACCCGACAGAGTAACAAGACCCACAGAGCACAAATAAGTATTGACATTTCAAAGTGCAGACAGCGGGGAACAGGCGACCAGGCTGCCCGTAGGCCAAGGGAGCTGCAGAAGCAGAAGTGGAACTTGAGTGTGGGCTCCTGAGGTGGCGGCCTGCGAGCTCACTGCAGCCCAGGTGCTGCTGAGAGCTGTGCTCCCGTGCAGCCGCTTCTGTCTGCTGCCCCCAATCCTTAGTGCTCCCCGAAACTCCTCCCATGACACACTCTCACCATTTTGCCTCCTAGCTCACCAGCCAGTCGATCTCCCTTCTCCTCTCCCTGGAGAGTACTCCATTCTGGCTCCCTGTTCTTCAGGCTGCAATGTCACGAATCCTGGCTTCTCTGGATCTGTGGCGGAGAGGAAACCCACCTCCCCCTGGCCCATGACGACAAAAATAAGCGAATCTGAAGTCCATACTGTATTCAGAGTTTGTCACACCTGACCATATCTAGAACTAATTTGTTCATTTGAATGCCTATAAATCGAGCACGGGCAAGAACTTCCATGTTTTCATAAATAGAAACAACAGCTTACAAATACTAATGCTTCAACTTTTAACTCTATTATCTTTCAAGTGTGTGCACACATGTGGTCTTAGCCTAGTGTGAGTTTGCTTTCCAGGAAGTATTTGGCCATATCTGGAGAGACTTCAGATTGTCAGAGTGGGGACATTATTACTGACCTCCAGCAGGTGGAGATGGGAGATGCCACCCAACCAACTACAATGCAAAGGAAAACCTCCCAGAGCTGAGCACGTGGTCCAAGCAGGGCAGCCAGCCCAACATAGAGTTTGGTTGCACTGCTATCAGCTCTTGTGACACATCTTACTAACCACCAGCCTCCTCTTAAGGTCTAGCAAGAGTAAGTTGCTTAATAAACTCATGAAAGCAAAATTGCACAGAGTTAAGCCAAGTGGGGTGGCACATGCCCATGAACCCTAGCACTCAGAGTCTGATATGGGAAGATCTGAATTTGAGACCAGTCTAGGTTACATATAACAATCCTGTCTCAAAATTTTTAAATTAAAATTAAAATTCAGTTATGCGTCCAGAGGAGACATTCTTCTTTTATTGCAAATATGAAGTGTTTTAGAATGATCTCAGTGCCTGTTTTAAATGTCAAAGCAACAATATGAGATGTATGAAGACAATAAAATTTGTACTCAAACACCTGCAGAGTCCTAGGGTTCACCTGAGCCTGCCTCAATCTTCTGGAGATGTGTGACCTCCCCACTTCCTCTCACAGATCTCCTGTGCAGAGCACATCTTACACACCACACCACCAGCTCAGCACAGTCAACAGAGCTGCAGACCTGCAGCTTAAGGTACACACTCTGCCCATCAGCTCCCCAGAGACAGACTCGGACTCCCTGGCTGCTGAGTAGAAGGAAAGGCAGTTAAGATGGCTAGGTAGGAATGAGGCCCCATCACAGATGAGCAGGTCTGTACCACTTAAAGTCTACATGTCCACATATTTCAAGAGGCCCCTCAGGGCTGGAGAGATGGCTCAGCAGTTAAGAGCACTGGCTGCTCCTGCAGAGGACCCAGGTTCAATTCCCAGCACCCACATGGCGACTAACACCAGTTCCAGGAGAATCCTATGCCCTCTTCTGACCTCCAAAGGCACTGCACAGCACATATGTAGGCAATACACTCATACACATAAAATAAACATAATAAAATATTTAAAAAGAGGCCCTAAAAGAAAAAAAAGCAAAGACAAACAAAAACTCCAACTTATACCAAAAATAGTCAAAGTCATGAAAGAAGGGCCTGTGGGAGTGGAGCCAGAGACAGCAATGCATAAGGTCAAATCCTGGGCAGAGAAGAGGAAATCGAAGTTGGCCGGGTCTGCAACTGAGTTTAACATGCCAGTGCTTTGCGGAGAGAGTAAACCACTGAGGGAGGACCTGTCCTGGTCCTTGCTACTGGCCAGGTCACCAGCACACATGCCGCCCCTCTGCACAGGCCTGGGCCACAATGCGGTCTGCTTTTGACATTAGTGCTGCAAACAGGGGTTCTGTCAGCCTCCCTACCCTCAGGACCTCACTGCCTCCACCATGCACTTCCATCCCATGAAGCTTTGAAGCTCCTTTAAGACTCTCTCAAGCAGGGTGTGGTGGCTCACTCCTGTAATCCCAGCACTTAGGAGGCTGAGGCAGGAGGACTGTATGAGTTCCTAGGCTACAGAGTGAGATCCTGTTTCAAAAAAACCAAAACTAAACTAAAGGAACAAACAAAACCATAGAGCAGCCCTTCCCCAGCTCTAACCCGGGCCTCCTTCCCTCTGTGGCAGGTTCCCCTGAGGACACGTGTGCTGCTGGAAGGGCTATTCTCCTGTGTGGCCCTCAGCTGCCTGCTGTCCCACAGCCACCACTCTCACTCTCAGCTCTTGGATCTCTGGTCCCAGCCACATGCACGGCCTGCATGAAATGTCCACTTTCCCACAAACACTCAAATGCTCATTCTCTGACAGGACGGCCACCAACACTGTAATCTCCAGTGTACCACCTGCCCGCCCCAGTGTCCCCCTTTCCTTCTACACAAAGTCTACCTTTAAGATCCTGATGTCTCTGGTTTCACTGCTCTCCAGCCAGGGCCTCAAAGCCACACACCTTCCCTCCCTCCCACTCACCTCCCAATCCAACCAAGTCTGCACCCATACCTTCATGGCTCTGGTGCCATGTGCACCCCCCCACCTACCCCCATCCCGGCTGTCTCTTCCTTGCCTACCCAGGGGCATTAGCCTCCAGGGGGCTCCTCCCACCCCTGCACAATCACCATCACGTGTGCTTTAAAATTCAAGTCTGATCCAGCCCCTGCCCACCCAAGACCACAATTATTCTTATACTTTAAAAGACAAAGCTCAAACCCTGAGATGACACAAATGCCCCCACTCTCCCCAACCTCTTTCCACAAAGACCCTCAGCAGTCCTAACCTACAGTTGATCTTATTCTACTTTATTAAATTTTTTAATGTGCGGTGTGGTGGTGTGTGCACTTGTCTGTGTGTGCGTGTGTATGTATGTGTGTATACATATACATCTGAATACATGTGTGTGCACATGCATGTGAGGCCAGAGGTTGACACTAGGTGTCTTTCCTTGATTGCTTTCCATCTCTATTTTTTGAGGCAGGGTCTCTCCTCAGCTTAGGCTGACTGGCTCATGAGCTTCAGGGATCGACGTGTCTGTACTCCCTCACACCCAGAACTGGGGTCACAGGAGTCTAGAGCCGAGTTTGGTTTTTACATGGGTGCTGGGGATCTGAACTCAGGTCTTCGTGCTTATAAGGCAGACACTTTATTGACAGCCAACGCCCCAGCCCCCATTGTTCTTATTTTAACCCTTAACAACAGCACACACTTCCAAATACCACCACCATTTAGCCGCTTCCCTCTCATCCTTCCAAACTCCACTTAAGAGCAAAATTCTCCAGGAAGTTTTCCTATATACACTCACTCAAAACACACCACAAACATGCATACATGTTTACCACACGTATGTATACACAGTTCACACACATCTGCGAACAAAGCCCACCATTTTTGATGCTCTCTCTGAGCTCCTGGAGCACACTGTTCATATCTCCATCACACGACTTACAATCGCCACAAGATTTCACTTGCTCTTGCGTCTGTGTCTTGAGTGCTGCCTTAGGCTGGAGGCTACAACTCTGACAAGTGGACAACTGGCAAGGGTGGACAGCTGCGGTGTCTCGATCAAGTGGATGAAGGAGACAGTGTATCTGTGGACTGTGGCTCTCATGCAGGGACTTGCTGCCCTCGTCCACCCATCACCATCGTGCAGCCAACTTTGAAGCCTCTGTCTCCACCCCCGCATCTCTCAGGAGCTGATGCCTCTTGCCCAGGACTCTGCTGACAGCTCTGGACATGAAGATATGCCTTGTGTTTCAGTCTGTTACTGTGTTCACTCCATCATCTACAGCTCACCTGAGTTCCTGAGCCCTGTGATAGTTCCAGACATCTCTGGTCATCAGACTCTCAATGTGGATACCTGGCACAGGATATATCTCCACACTTCCCTCTTCACAATCAGCCCTCAGTGGCCCACCATAGCGTCACTGGTAGCACATCTGAGCTCTCCCAGTCCAGGAAATATTGCTAATGGTCATTCCACTCATATAGCTTGGTATTCCAATCTTGTGTGCCACCAGTGCCCACTGAGCTAAAGTCAGGCTGCTATCCAAATGCCCTGCCTCTAGGTTCCATCGGTGGTGCGCTCGTCACTGCACCGGAACCAACCATGCACCTGCCCCACATACCTGCCCTGGGGCCATCTATAATGGCCCTCCCTTCCTGTCCTTTCTCCCTTGTAAGTGCCTATAGATGGTCTGTATTACTTTGAAGTTCAAGCTCAAGCAAGACCTTCTACTCATGTACTGCCAGATTTCCCGGTAGGATACAACTTTCTACTATGAAACCCTTAGGACTTTATAAGTATTATGTTAATATGATTTAGTATGAATTCTAGTTAGTGGTTTTTGCATTGTCCTCCCTATGAGATCACATGTTACATATGGCTGGGAACTGCCCTTTCTTGCTCATACTACCATAATGTCTTGCATGTCACAGAAGGGACTGTGGAGTTATTGAACTGTAGATCCTATGGTGGATGATGAGGAAAAGCCCTGCTGAGAAGCCCCTCAGCCCCTCAAGTAGGTGAGTCCTGAGACTCACAGCTGAGGTCACAGTTCATGCTCAGTGAGTGTGCACACCCACATGACTATTCATGCTACAGGGTTGCAGAGTTGTGTCTGTGCCCAGTGTGTCTGATAACATGCATGACCGAGGGCTCACTAGCACAGACTTCAGAACACTGTGGGACAGATAGATGCACATGCTGACAAGGAGAGAAATTTGTCTCAATATTCCTTAAGCTATTCTTACATTCTTTGTTAGTCTTATTGCAAGCAAACTTTTGTCACTCTTATGAGAACATGGCCTGAAATATTATACAGAGTAACTCAGCTATCAGTCTTTAAAAACCCAAGGGCTGGTGCTGGAGAGGTGGCGCAGTGGTTAAGAGCACTGGCTGTTCTTGCAGAGGACCAGGGTTTGGTTTGGTTCCCAGCACCCACACAGTAGCTAACAACTATCTGTAACTCCAGTTCCAGGGAATCCAATGCCCTCTTCTGGCCTCCATGGGATTTGCATGCACATGGTGTACTTACATGCAGGCAAAACACTCATACACATATAATTAAAAAATTTTAAACCCAAGGGCTGATTTCCAGGAGATGAGTCTTTGGTCTTTGTTGTTGAGACTATCAAAAGAGGCTCAATCAGCTCATATCACAAACTGCTGAGCACAGGTCTCCTTCCCCAAGGTGGAACAGGAGGAGGCATCCTTGGGTTCCTGCAGGAGATCTCTTGTGACCACATTCTTGTATACAGATGCTAAAATACCAGTGTTGCACTAGGGATGAGGACACAAAGGAGACGGGAGTTGTCTGGAGCAGGGAGGGGTGGGGCAGGAAAACGTTTCTTGCCATCATCCTGTTTCATTGGCATCACTCTAGGGTCTTCAAGAATGACTTTGCCTTCAGGCCTGTGTCTGACTTCTACTACGGCAGGCCTCAAACACAGTGCAGAAGATCTGCTACATGCAGACGGGAAACCAGTAGGCACTTTGGTGCCCACACATTCCATGGGATCCAGACTCCTCTCTCTTTGCCCCTGTGGAATGATCTCCAGAGAAGATCTCTTCCTCAAGGCTCTCATCTTTACCCTGGCTGGATTGTGCCTTTGTGCTCCAGAAGTTCATACCCTTTCCAACCTTGTTTAGGAACCCTCCTTGCTCTCACTGACACCAGAATTTTAATTATTATGGAATATTTTGAATTATAAAAAGAAAGAAATGAGTTGTCCTTCCTTCAGAGAGGCTTAGTTTTTCCTTGGGATCCTGTGAAATTGAGATTTCTCTACCTGCCTTCCAGTTGCCCACCTGCCTCAGTTCCATCTGCAGAGTGAATAGGTCCAAGGCCAAGACTGTGCAGAGTCCCCCAGCAGGCCCGTGTGACATGGTTGAGGCCCATGACTCACAGAGACTCTGCAAGTCAGCCTCAAATGTTTCCTTACCTCTCTGTACTGCACAGTCTACAGCACTGGCTCAAAATGCAAATATTGCTACTCAGTGTTGTCACCAAAGTCACTATGCATCTTACAGCAATGGCCTTTCGTGTTCAGTCTACAGTGTTTCTTCTCCAATGGGGATATCCATTACCTAACAACGCACCCTGTGGTCAGTCCTCCCTTTGCAGCACTGAACAGTGATGACAAGTCACTGTACGATGGCAACTTTCCTTTCAGTCCCTCTTCGACCTTGCAAAATGACATCTGGATCTTGGACAGTGGCACTACGGGAGACACAGATGTCTACCCTTCACTCTGTCCAGGTGGCCAGCTGCATTCGAGCACCTATTCATTTCCAGGTGCCTGTGGTTTAGGAGAGGACCTTGCTCCAGCCCTAGAAGTAGAATCATAACGGTCACTTCAAACATGCTCAACCTCTGGACTTGACCTTGTGGAGTGCTTCAAAGCTGGGGAGAGCTTGGGAACCAGTCAGATCGGAAGCGCAAAGGTTAAACTTTTCACAGGCTTCATCAGTGTGGCATTTACAATCTGATGTCACATTACAGTGATGCTTAAAAAAAGACAGCCTAGGCCAGGCATGGTGGCTCATGCCTTTAATCCCAGCACTTGGGAGGCAGAGGCAGGTGAGTTCAAGGCCAGCCTGGTCTACATAGTGAGTTCCAGGCCAGCTGGGGCTACAGGGAGACCCTGCCTCAAAAAGACTGAAAAAAAAAAAAAAGACAGCCTGACTCTTAGCATCGATTTTAAGACTAAGGGTGGACCTGAACTGCTGAGAACCTGTTCCTTCTCTTGAACAGTGCACCAGAACAAGGCCCACTCTGTGTTATTGAAAAAGTATGAAATGGGGTTGTGAAAGTTGGACCCTTATCTGAGGATTCTGTCCCTCTGATTCTAGACATGGACCAACAGACACCCCAATCATAAATACATGTTGTCAACTTCTGTCCTTGTCTGCAGCAAGATAAACACTGTATGAAGTACCTGATATGTGAACACAGACCATTCATACATCATTTTAATTCAGGGACAGGAAGGTCATGCGGGATTCTGGTCTTACGCCCAGGTCACAAGAGGAGCACAAGACTCAGTGAGCTGGTCTGCATAATAAACAAGCTTAATACAAGATTAACTTTTTGATTGCAAGGTTAAGTAAAAGTCATTTGTCCAGAGTATATCCCTATTGTAAAAGTCATTAATTCACATACATCAGTGCTGAGAGGCACTTGGTTTAACAAGTTAATACCACCAAAAATCACACGCATCTGAGAAGGGAGTCCATCTTAGTTGACATGGAGATTAAGATTTTATGGTGGGGTAAACTCCCCCTCTAAAGGAGAATGAGAAACTATGTAGCAGATTCATTTGTGACCACTGGGAGCACCCGGCTGATACTGGAGATGCAGGGGAGAGTCAGAAAGAACTCCGTCTTGGTCACAGTATTGGCCTTGGAAGGCACACAAACTTTCAGATTTCTATATTAGTTGCTTTTCTCCTCTGTATGACCAAATACCCAACAAGAAGCAATCTAAGGGAAGAAGGTTTTAATTCCTTCCATGGTTTGAAGAGGGTGTGGTCCATCACGGTGGAGAAGGTAGGCTGATTGGCTTGGTCTGTTGCAGGAGAAGCATGTGGCAGATGCTTGCTCATATCTTAATGGAATAGGCTCAGCATTGATGAAACCTGGGAAAGTTTACTTTAGTGTCTTGACTGGCTGGCTCCCAAGCCCAACCCCAATGACCCACCTCCTAGGCTGCTTTCTAAAGGTTCTACAACCTCCCAAAGATCTCTACTCTTCTCTTCTAGACAGACACTGTCACGGCCCCCCCACTCCAGGAGCCTCTTGGGATCAGGGAAAGCTCACTGCTCTCTCCCCTCAGCTATGGAGCCTCACATGAGGGAGGACAGTTGTCCTCAGCAGTGTTGGGCGAGCACTTCAGAATGGTAGGAGTGCTGGGCTTCAGGGCAGGGCAGACAGATCAATTTGTCAGTTAAAAAACCATTTCGGTGGGCTGCCACATACCAAACACTTTGCCAGGTTCAGGAGTCAGTGCAAAACCTGTCATCAGAGTGCATGCCCTGACACTGAGACCTTGAAAGCACAGGAGAGGTCGAGGCACATCCTGGATACACTGACAAAAGACTATACAGGCAGGAAGCACCACCCGAAGGCAGGTAGAGTCAGTCCCAGGCTTCTCTTCTCTAGTCCCCAAAGTGACTCAGCTCAGCCTCAGTCTTTCGTCTGTACCACAGGCACATGCATCCTTCCAGATGACCAAGGACTCAGGTGGAATGCATTAGATGCCTGGGAGGGAGAAGAGATAGATTGGAGAGATGTCCAAAGGACTCTGTTTTACAAACTCTGCAGTCATTAAGAAAATACAATTTTTGATCTGACTATGTTGCAAATTAACTTTGAGATCATCCAGCAAGACATTCTCACACCAGAGAGGAGGCAAGGCTAAGCATGGTTGGATGATCTGTCTCAGGTCCTAGGGCCACCACAGGCACAGGCAGCTTCTACTCCAATTTCCTGCATCCGCCTCCCAGCTACTCCATCTGCCCCCACCTGGCCTGAGAGTGGCTATGGGAAATTCTGCTGTCATCAGCCCCTGGTAGGGTGACATCCAGCCCCTTTCCTGACTATGGAACCAGCATTACCTGCAGGAATCCAATACCAGACATAAAACATTACATTGGCTTTTATTGTGCTTCTATAATACAATCTGCTGAGGAACATCCAAGTTTCAGAAAAGTAAGATGTAGCCTCAGGCACGTGGCTCTGCCTTTTCAGTGGTTCTAATACAGACATTTGTTAAATTAGAAGGTGTTAATAATCTCTTCCCTGAACTATGGGTATTTCTAATATGCTTGGAGGGTAGTTCATTTAGATATAAGTACAACATGCCCTGAGATGTTCTTAGTCCCCTCTATTCACACAGAGAAGTGTTTTCTGCAGTATGCATGGGTGAGTGTCTAGGGGAGGTCTTTCAGTATCATAGGTGGGGTGTAGGAGAAATCTGTGAGTAGGATAAAAATATTCTGATTTTTGCAATGCAGCACAAAATCTATTATATCAAAAAACTTTTTTTTTTTTTTTGGTCTTTTTGAGACAGGGTCTCCCTGTAGCCCCAACTGGTCTGGAACTAACTATTTAAACCAGGCTGGCCTCCGTTTCACTTTCATAAAACTAAAATTTGACCATGTTGGTACATATAAAGTGTTTTTTTTTTCAGAATATCATACAACTTATGCGAAGAAAAATTTGGCTGGTTTGCCTGAACTGAGTAATTGAGAATGCCTAGACAGGGTCTCCCTGTAGCCCCAACTGGTCTGGAACTCACTATATAGACCAGGCTGGCCTCCATCTCACAGAGATCTACCTCCCTCTGCCTCATGAGTGCTGGGATTAAAGGCGTGTGCCATCACGCCCGGCTTATATCAAAATTTGAGCATATATTTGTTTTCAATAAAAATTATTAATAAACAAATATTTTGTGAAATGGGGACTCCTTGCTAAGTTACCTCCCTCCCCAGGACGTCCACTGTGTGCGACTCTCCATGTTTTGCATGCCTTTACTTTCTGTGACCAGGCAGCTCACCTCTCAAATCTGACTTTGAGAGTGAGTCCTTTCTCCTTCCCATTCATAGAGTTCGTAAGCCCATAGTCACACATAAAATGATATGGGGGATTTTATCAAAAATGAAGTCTGTGCAGTATATAGTTGTTCTGTCCTCTGTATTTCTGGCTCTTAATGAATACAGTCATTTGTTCTTTCTAGGGAAGAAAGTAGTTGATGCAAGTGTTTGTCTGCCTTTGAGATGCCACGTCTCATTCAGAGAACTGTGAGGTCAGCTTGACTAGGAATAAGTATTGAGAATGAGCTTTTTGTGGGAATTATTGGTTTCAAAAAGGCATGAGGGGAGAAAAGTGGAGTGGTGGGCAGTGCATAGTGGCTGGTCCTGACCTAGGCGTCATCTGTCCCTAACTGGATGAGAGTGGAGACATCCAGGGAAGGTGAGCAGCGAGGTGCTGACATGGAATTGGTGAACTAAGAGTTTAATTAAAGTGTCTGCTGTTTCCTTAAGGGGATTCCCTTACTTTATACTGATCAGGAAATTACCAGTATCTCTCCTGAGCCCTATGAGCCCTGCAGAGGGTCAGGAGAGCTCTGACTGCCCCCGACCCTGGAATATGAATGGACTGCGGTAGGGTTTTAGGAACAGGTGCCTGCGTCACATGGATGATCTCACCTTCTGCAGATGTATTCATCCTGTATCAGTGAAGTGAAAGATTGTCACCGGAAAAGGCAACAGTCAAGCTGTGAAATGTGGCCAGTTCACAGCTGCATACGCCAGGCTGACCTTGTGGCCTTGCTACATTCCTTAAAGAGAACGAAGCAGACGTGATCAGATTCATGGGAAGCATCTGAAGGCAAGCAAACCGGTTCCCTTGTGCTGGAGACTATGTGCTCCAGCCATCCTGGTTTCAAGTGCTTGCTGTAGACTTCCCTTAGGTCAGTTCACTCAGGGAGCTGAATAGAGTTTTCAAAGTGCAGAAAAAAACTGGAATGTAAAGTGCAGATGGAAACAAATCTCCAGTGGTGTGTTTTGTTTTAGACAAAACCATAGCAGATAGAGGCCAGAGGCTGGGATCCAAAGGTAGTTACCTCCGTAAGATAGTCACTGGCCCAGGCTGCTGGCTTCGACTTCCTTGTGATGAAGATGCTTGAAGAGCAAAGCTCTCAGCCGTGGCTCTTCACGGCCTAAAGTCTTTCCACTCTTGGCGGTGGTGATGGTCTAAGAGCAGGAAGAAGTCTAACTTTTGTCCAAGCTTGGCAGCAATAAGGACACATGGACAAGACTCCTGCCTAGGTTCCAGTTCTGCAGGGTCAGCAGGCTGCAGGAAGTGAAGAAAGAGGAGGGGCTGGACCGTGAGCTGAATACCAAAGGAAATGAGGGGAAGCAGTGAGTCCTCAGGGGCAATGTCACCTTCTAGTGCCTATGGGACTCGGCGGAATAGTGCTCACAGTAGACTGACGGGTCAGCTGATGGTCTTATAAGCCATCCATCCTGAGATGATCATTAACTCACAGTCACCCTGTGGCACCCACGGATTCCATATCAGGCTGCTGTTATCTTTGTGAATTCAATCCAAGCTTAGCACCCATAGCATGGACAATCACTGTTGAATGCTGTCACCGATACTTCAAAGTGGCATCTAGAGTGCTTCAGGGATCTGCTCTGGCACAAAGCCTTCACAAGGTCTCCTTGGGATTCCCTTGCTTTTCTGTAGAGTTGTCTGTCGATGACTTTTTAATGTTAAGCTAAGCAATAAAACAGCCTGGCAGGTATTAAGATCTATGGCACAGCACAGACATTCACACAGAGCAAACCAACTGCAAGTTTCTTTTAACTCTTGCTATAACCTGTTTGTCAGGTTCACTTACATAATTCTATGCATTGAAATAATTGCATACTTTGGTTAAAAAAAAATCTTTGCTGCCCATGTGCTGAGACCCTGTTCTATGCTTGCTGAATCGTACAAACGGTTGCAGATGGTCCTCTAGAAGCAGAGGACATGTTCTGCTTTTAACCAAAAGAGATACATACCAAGACAAAGTAGGAAAGTGCCACTTTGCAGGGTAGGAAGGAGCGCTCTCCTCTGAACTGGGGTCCTCATGCAGACAAGTGGCATCTTCTGGCGAACAGCCTCAACGTTACTCTGGGAAACTCCTAAGCTGGCATGTATGATTACATGGTTGCATCACAGTCCCTTCCAGCAGGCAGGGGACCTTTGTTTGGAGCTGTCCAAGGGCTGTAGCTCTGCATATTGAAAGGTCCATACAACTCCATAAAAAATAGCTGGTTCCAAGTTAAACACAAAGCCCTGAGCCCTGAGTGAAACACTGCTCCTTGTCCTGGAAGCCTACAAGGGTAAATGAGGACGTGACCTGCCAAGGGCCAGGGTGTCAAGGACCTCCTGGAGTGGAGGAAGGAGAGAGGAGTAGCCTTCCCCAGAACCCCCTGCTTCTCTAGTAACTCCCTTCCTAGTGGCCCTTTCAGTAGCTTTGCCCACCCCTCTGCTCCTGCCTCCCCTTTTTATCCCCTCTGCATATGAAGATAAAGTAACAGCCCTCGTTAGAGACCTTCTATAGCACTTGCATGGGATGAGTCACAGGCAGATTCTGCAGATGAGATGGCCCAGATGAAGCATTAATGAAGCAGGAAGAAAAACCAATATGCTAAAAATATTAAGACAAAAGTGCTATTTTCCAATTAAGTCTTATTAATTAAAAACAAAATTAAAATTGTGTGGGATCACTCATTCTGTCTTTAAACCCAGGCTGACAAAACTAATTGCACTGACAATCTCCCCAGCTGTTCCCTGCTGCCCAGGGCTACAAGGCTCCTGGGACAGCAAGGGGACTGTCTGCTGTCCACAGAGGGATGCTGTTAGCAGAGCACAAAGTGAGCATCATTCAGGGCCAATGGGTTTTGCTGTTCTTTCTTCGTGTATTTTCGGTAATGAGGTTCACATGCACAGTGGTAGCTGCTCTTATATCCACTGTCAATTGTAAGAACAAAGGAAATTAAGACTGAGAATTAATTTTGAACACTGACAGTGTTTCCCATTAGGAGAACTAAGGAATTTTCAGTGCTGCTATTTTTTGCTTACTTTTTTCTCTTTGGTGATGAGAAGGTTGCTATACTGAGTGATGGACCCACCCATATATTATTTTTATTAGGGAGCTCTTTCATACACCAGATGGAAAGATGATGATGTCTTTAAAAGTAAAGAAACCATTATCCTGATGCTCACAGTCAGAGCTGTTATCTTTTCCCTGTGTGTGTGTCACACAGAGAAATAGAGAAAGGGAGAGAAGGGAGAGCACAGGAAAGGACACAGGGGAAAGGGAACAAAGGGATTGTTATGACATATAAAGGATGGGACAAAAATAATATACACATAATCTTAAAATTTCTATGGTTATAGTTTAGTCAACTAGTTTAAGGAACAAAATATATATTTAGCCAAAGTTTATCTGAGAATATTTGTTTTGTTTTTTACCCAAGCCTTATCTACATAGCACATGGTAATTAAAAGTACCAGACTGGTGGAACTAACCTTATTGGATGTTTAACAGCCATAGTTTGAGGCCTATACTGATGTGGTCAGAGGGACTTAAAGGACAGTTTTTGCCTCTTGCCCTCCAAGGTGTACTAAGTTCCAGGGGACTATGGAACATCTCTCAAAATGTTCAGTAACTGTGGTGAGTCACCTTTCCTCTTGTTCAGGAAGGCTTACCCTCCAAGGTCGACTAAGTTCCAGGGGACTATGGAACATCTCTCAAAATGTCCTGTAACTGTGGTGAGTCACCTGTCCTCTTGTTCAGGGAGCACATGGAGACCCCACCAGATGGACTTGAACCAGGTTCTAGTCTACAAAGAAGAGCGTCAACTCAGAGGAAACATCTCATCCATGCTTTCAAGTGAAGCCAGGCATGGTCAAACAGGACCTTTGACTTATCTTCACATAGATGGTAAAAGAAAGGAGCCAGGGGCTCCTCTCAAGCCCATGTGACCCCTGAGGAACAGATCCTCAAACGACCTTAAGTGTGAAAATAAATTGATTTATTTGGGCCAAATGTAGGGTCTTAAACCCCCAAAAGGAAAGTATAACCAAAGAGTAAAGGCATCAATTATTTCTCATTGATGATTTTGTTCCTAACCAGAAAGTGCTGCTCAGATGTAAGACTTCAAATCTTGGTCTCCAATACTGTAGTGCCCACCTGTAGCTAAGGGAGACAA
>NW_008340118.1:538836-550622 GCF_000622305.1 Nannospalax galili | reverse complement strand
ACACAGGTATTATCAAGGGTGAAAGGGGGAAAATGGAGAGGGAACAGGAAGAGGGAGGAGAGGGGAGGGAGGGGGGGGGAGAGAGAGAGAGAGAGAGAGAGAGGAGAGAGAGAGAAAGAGAGAGAGAAAAAAAGAGTACATGAAGTTATCAGAAAAAAGTGATGGGCAGATATGGGAGGAGGTGGAGGGGAGGAAGTGGGCATGGATTTGATAAAAGCACCTTATATGCTTGTATGAAATTCTCAATAAATTATTTATTTAAAAATTAATAAATAAAATAAATGAACAAGCAATTAAAAAATAATAAAAATATCATATTCAAGTTCCAGGGGCTCTGATGCCCTCTTCTGGCTTCTGTGGGCACTGAATGACATGGGTGTAATCATATACAAGCAGGTGAAGCACTGATACATGTAAAATAATAATACGTATACAATTTTATAGAAAAAAACTTAAAAAAAAGACAATTACTTATAATGTGCATGACATAGCAACAAAGTATTTGACGTCAGATGATAGTGGGAAAATAGAAGTTAATGTAAGAACATGATAACTAATAATTCTAGATGCCACAAAGCTGAATTTCAAAAAGTAGAGGAAAACAAAATTATTTATCAGTTGTCAGCTGAGCACTGAAAGAGTTTGTTACAAGAACACTCACCTTGAGACAAATGTGATGAAATTTCTCAGACTGTAAACAAATGATACTAGAAAATTTTTCCAGTATCACACACAAAAATCAAGGAGTGCCAGTACAGGCACTAATTATAAATGCATTATAATGGCATATCTCTTGGCTTTTCTTATGTTCACCTACTTTAACATAAGTTTATAAAATAATATGTGTAGTCACATTGTGTGTCCTGTAGTGTACAGAAACATAGTATGTTTGACAATAATAGAGAATAGTGAAGTGAGAGCAAACCTGCTTTGGCCTAAGAAATTGAGACCATATACGAAACATGAATTGGAGGGAAAATTATAGAACCAGAGAATACGACATAGTATTAGTGTAGCAAAATCTATAAATTTATACATGCAAAATCCTTTCTTTTGTCAGTTTCTATTAAAGACACAGAACTATATTGATTAATTATAACAATTCACAGCTGAGATTTTAATCTCTGAGAATGTAATAACTTTCCTATGTGTTAATGCTGGTATAACAATACACAAATAATGGAAGACTTGTGGAAATATAGTTTCAGGAGCTCAATGGATTTAAGCTGAAGTAAATTGTTATGTATTTGTCTGAATATTAAAACATTACAGTCAACACATATGAAATAAGAATGTAGTTTTTAAAAATCAATGAACAAACTGAAATGTAGCAATCAAAAAATTGTTAAGTTGCAAAGCCAAAAATATCTATTTTAATTTGCCTTTATTTTTCTACTTTGTAAATTATGTCTATGTGTTTTGTCAGTTTTCCTATTGAAAACTTAGTCATTTTCTTCCTGTGTTCTCTGAGTCTTTTGTATCTGATGGAATTGGCTCCTTGTCAATCTGTCGCTGTCTTTGTGAGGTTCCCCTTGGTGTGCCTTCTTAGACTCACCTATTCTGAGGTGAAAAGACTCAGTCTTATTTTTCATTACTTCTTTATGATTTAGTTATTTTTACTCAACCCTGAATCCCTTGGGGTTTCTTTTGAGGTAATAGAAGGTACGCACCCCAAACTGGAGGTTCCCCCAAAGCAGCCATGCTGAAGTTTCTACAAGACTGACCGACTGATCATAACTTAAGACAGTAGACAGCTAGATGTCATCAGAAGTATGTCAGTCCTACAGGCGAGCCCTCCCCCACCTTGTGTTAACCGACTACCTGAGGTTCCACCTGTGCTTCTGTGTATGCCTTGATCCATGACTTCTTTTTGTCCTGTGACTATAAAAAGCACATCCACAGACGTTTGGGACAACCTGGTCCATGTTCTCAGCCATGGTCACTTATATTTGGCTCAGAATAAACTATCTCTTCCTCCCTTTGGAGCAAGAGTAGTGTTTTGCATCAACACTGCATTCATGGAGGACTCGAGTGGCAATGTATAGTTTCACATTTGGAAATGACTACAAGGGGTCACTTGTGTATCGACACTAATATATTAGGACCAGCTCCAGGGACACAGATAGAAAGAGATGAAAAATGAAACAAAGGAGGAAAAGAGGAGATAGTTGTATTAAAGCACCAGTGGCTAAATATTTCCTATGGAACCATATATTGTCAGGAAGAATTACCCACACTTTCCTCTCTCACAACATGAATTTGGAAACAAACTAAAAAACAGTCTGTCCCAGAAACACTCTACAGTGTACCCAGATGTAACAATACAGTGTCAGGCACCAGGGTTCTGACTTGCATGGCACATAACAGGACTCTCCAAGTTAGCTTATGAACTTACTATTTCATAGCTCACTAAATCAAATTGCCAATTAACTCTTATGGTCTTAAACATACCCTCTTCAAAGTCATACATTGAAGTCTTAACTTTTGGTATCTCAGATTAGGACTATATTTGAAGGTGGGGCATTTAAATAGGTGATTAAACTAAAATTAAGTTGTCTGAGTGGACCTCAAATCTAGCTGACATGTCTTCATGAGAAGAGGAAATCTGGACACCCAGAGAGATGCCAGGGATGCACATGGACAGGCTGGGCCTGTGAGACAAGGTGAGGAGAAGCCACTTAGGAGCCAAGGAGAAGGCCTGGGAAGACACCAACCTTGGCTACACCCCAAACTCAAATTTCCAGCTTTCATAACTGGTAGAAAGAAGTCCTGTTCTATAGACTTCCCAGGCACTTGGTTATGGCAACCAAGCAGTTTAATCCAGGAAACAGCCAGCCTGTTCTGCTTCTTCACCAAAAAGCTGGATCCCAAGATGGTCAAGAAGCCCAGCACAGTGGATGCAGCTCCTGCTCCATCAGGTCTTCATTCAGGGCAGTCTTACTTTATCCAAGAGCTGCTGGGTGCCACTGGAAAAGACAGCTTCCAAGCTCAGGACCCCAGCTTCATACTCTGGGAAAGGACAAGACCTGGTGCTGAGTTATAGCACTGAGAGTTATACCACTCTGTTGACTGGTCCTTCATGTGTGGTGCATCCAAGATGCAGAAGGATTCTTTTCCTTCTGGGTGGCTGGAGTTGTCACTTGTCTTAAATGATTTCCTTATTTGCCCCTGTATATGCCCCAGACAGGTAGAAGTGTTCCCAAGAGTCTCATAAAGCCTAGAACAGGCAGCACCTGAGAGGCAGGTGCAGCGTCTTCAGTCTCTTGGAAGGGCTTGGGAGGAAGAGAGTCCTGCAGACAATCGTGAGGGAGAGTGGCTGGGCTCAGTGGCTGCGGAGGAGGGGGGAACATGACATCTGAGAAGCAGTGCAGGATGCTGTGTCAAGACTGAGGCCCCTCCTCCCTATCAGTTATGGGACTTGGTGCTATCGGCTTCGATTTAGGATGTGAAGCAGCACTGCACTGTGGACCTCTGTAGCCTTCCACTCCCAGTCAAAGACGAAACCTTTGGACACAAGTCAGGCTGCATATGCAAGCACTATCGGCTGCTCTTCCTGTCACTACACATAAACTTGATCTAATTTCTCTTGTTCCCAGATAATAATAAAACATCACTTTGATATGCTGTTGTCATTTCCATTGGTCCTGTCCTCACTATAAGCAACTTAGAATTAAAGGGGAAATATCCCTCCTCCCCCTGAGTTGAGTGCCCCCACAACTGGAACTGCACTCAAATAGGAAGCTTTGTAGTATATGACAGGGCAGTATTGGCTATGCATTGCACAGGGCTGTCCTCCCAGGCAGACCAGGGACAGCTGTCGTCTTCCCAAGCTTGGTTGTGCCCGCTTGCCTAGGATCATCACGGCTAAGCTTGTTGACTGTTATTCTCAGCAAGAAAGGAGGGGCAGGAGAGTCAGCCATACCCCCCAACCAACTAGTTGCTTGAGGGGGAGGGGCTAAGGTAGATCAGCTGAGAATGCCATGGGGAGGGGCTCTCATCATTTTTTGTGGCTGTGGAGATGTCATAGTCCATACCTGAATAGAGACTTTCCAGTGTGGCCTTAGGAGGGGAGCACCCACAATCTTGTAACTAAACCCTCACCCACTGCTCTGTAAGTAAGCCCAATAAACTCACTGGCTTCCCAGACAACTTTTGGCAAAATCAGACCTTGGTTTGTCATAGGACCAAGGGAAGAGGGGGCTGGACACTGTTTGCATCTCCCAGAAGGAATTTTAGTTATAATATACCAAGGTTACACACACTCTCTGCTAAAGCCATTCATCAAAGCATATGTCCATCATCAAGGTAAACTGTGGAGATACTTCAGAACCATGACAGAAAGTTGGGACCATGCCTGCCCTCTGGCACTGTGGAATCCACACACAGCCAGCTCTACACACTCACAATTTGCTTCAATGTGCATAATTAGTTCCTTTTAATAGAGATTGCAAAACTACAGATAGAAGACACTGAATGGTATAGTAAACACAGTACTGGGTGGCATCACACAAAATTTTTGACCATTTTAACTACAAAATTTCAAGTACATATTATATATCTGGGATTACTGATATACCAGGGACTCTGGAGTCAGTAATCTCCATCCCCGGCCTTTGGGGAAGGACCTGACGGTAACCAGGACTCAGTGTTTCCTGCTTGAGGAACAAATGGCATGGACACGAAATGAAATGGAAGGAATAGAGATGTCCTAGTCTCTATCCACCTCTTTCCTCCTATGAAAGCAAGTCATTACTGTCCTTTCCTTGCTCTGAAAGGTGTGCCTCAACAGTGCACGCTTCTTTCCAGATAGAAGATGCTATGGACAATGCCAGGCACTGTGGCTCACACCATATTCTTGACAATCAGGAGGCAGAGACAGGAAGATGTCCATGAGTTAGAGGCTAGCCTAAGCTATATAGTGAATTCCAGCAAGCAGGGCTCTGTATAGCCAGTCTCTGTTATGGGACATTTCTAGTTCGATGCATTATTGCTTCAACCAGTAATGGCCAGTTTCAGTACCAACTGTAGCCAGAACTCCATTATTTTACCTTGGTATTGAAGGAAAGGGGATTGTAGCACCTTATTCCACAGTTCCCTTGCTTAGCTTGTGGACCGATTTAACACTCAACATCACAATCAGAGCTCCTTTCCTTGGGCCTGGCACCTCCCCAACACTACCTCTCTTTGAAGGGCTCCTCACTCACTCCGTGCCAGCCTCAACCATGGCCAGTGACCACTGTGTCTACCCACTAGTACCTGATGGAGAGCCAGGTATCTTCTCTGTGCCTACAGCTACTTTCTCTCTCCTGGGCACAGCCTATCATCCTCCTATCCCTCTACCTCTTCCTCCCCCCTCCTCTCTTCACACATTCAAAAGAATCTACATTTGAATGCTCACTGCTTACTACATGGGACTCTGTGTTCTGTCTTCCTTTCCAGACCCTTCTGTGCTCACAGATTATGCTCCAGTGTGTCTAACCTCTTGTTATGGACACACATTGCCATGTTGATATCTTTACACTGGTCTCACTCATACCTTCCTCTGGGGAGCCCTGAAGCCCACCCTGCCCTGCTGCTTCTCCACAGCCAGGGTAGATACTGGCTATTAGACTGAGCCCTTTCCTCTGATGGGCAGGCACCTCGCGGACACACTGCACACTGCCCTGTTTTCAGCTGGACTAGATACTCTCCGTGATACTTCCAGTTGCTGCTGTACTTCCATCCATTCTCCAGATGTCACAAGAACGAGGTTATCTTTACACACACAGGATACAGATCACAGGATCACAGGATTTTGATGCCAGAAGAGGCTTTGGAACATCTGTTTTTAGGGTCCTTTAGTCTTCTCAGGCAGAGGTAGGAGTTCACATAAAATTTTCAAATTTTCAGTCCTGTGAATTATCTTCCCATGATAGAACTTGGGGATGTTTCTTTGCAGTGGGCTAGAGTTCTTTCACTGCTGGGGGAATAGCTCAATGGTGGAGCACTTGCTGAACAAGCATGAGGCCGTGGGTTCAATCCCCAGTATGGTAAACAAGAGAAAAATGAATTCTGCTGTGCACTATAATCACCTGCTTAGAATGAGAGCAATTGGCTGCCTGACTCTGATTGTAATTTGATTGGCAGGTATATATTTGAATAAATATAATTATTTAAAAAAAGCAACTGATATAAAAGCCATCTAAAACATGGAAATGTGAAAAATAAGAGAAATCCTTAAAAGGCTGAGACACACCTGATTTCTTCCAATGTCCCTATTTTGCATCTGGGGAAACTGAAGCTCAGAGGCCTAGGCATTTTGAGCCCATGTGGGGTAGGCCAGTACTGTCCATCGGCATTGTGAAAGGACAGCATCCATCAGCAAGCCTTCTGATAGGGCTACTTTTAGATGGGCCATCACAGCTCCCTGGAAAAACAGTCATTTCCTGCTACCAGGAGCAGGTGTCCAACCCCGAGCCCTGGGCCCAGGGAATTCCCTTCCTGGCTCTAGTTTGTCTTAGACATGGTGCTCTGCCACTTTTGGTTCTTTAAGGAAAAACAGTGAACCAAAACATATCAGAAAAGTTCAGGCATCCTGGAGGGCTCCTGTCAGTACTAACACAGGTGTCAGAGGGAGAGGTTTCCATGAGCATATCCCCCATGGTGTGGCTTACAGGATCACTCACAAATGCAGGATTACCAATCCCTATCCTGGACTGATGTTGGTGTGGGTACTTGTGTCCTGCTGGCCTTGAGTCACTTAATGGCAAGATGTCACCTGGTGATGAGGCACGAATGTCACCTGGTGATGAGGCACAGCTCCAGTGCCCTGACATGTAGGATGAAGCAGCCTCAACAGCCTCAAAGTCTCAGTGCTCCATGCTGGACCCCTATGTGACCTTGGCTGAAACACCAGGAACCCTTGCTAGGGAGGTAGGTGCCTGTGATTGTACTTCTCAGTTTGTCCTCCCAGTAGAGGGGCTTTGCAAACCCAGGTTTCTCTTCCTGTTTCATTGATGAGTTAAAAGTAATGGTTCAGGCATCATTTTGTTATTTTTAGCCCCTTAGATTTAACGGAATCTTAGTGTTGAGCTGTCCCTGCTGGATGATGGAGGATTACTGCTATGTTTTTCTCACTCAGGACTTAGACTGAACATAAGTCAGAAATATCAGAGCAGTGTTATATGTGTACACGTGTGTTATCTTTATGTGTGTGTGCATGTGACTGCTGCGTGGTGTGTTTCTGTGTACAATTGTGTTGTATGTGTATGCACATGAATGTGGTGTATGTATGACTGCAGGAGGCACTGGCCCTGGGAGTGGGCGAAGTGGAGACTAGTGTGGTCCTGGGAGGGTGGGAGGGAGTGGTCTGCTCTGTGGGAGTAGGGGACACACTGTCCAGATCACTACTGAGCTGGATCCAGAACAGGAACTGGCCATTGCCAGGACTAAGTTCAATCTCAAGAACATGGGGCAGAAGCTCCATGCTGACACCAGTAGCAATGCCACAGTCACTAAGGCTTGACCCAGCTTCAGCAGCTGCTTTTCAGACACCTGTGGGGCCCCACACCCAGCATAGCTATCTGCAGCTGCAGCAGCTCACTCTGCAGACACTGTGTGAAGCCCCACTCACAGCACAGCCATGCCTTGTCTGCCTGTCTCTAGAGTTCTGGGTCACTCCAGGGAAATCCCATCTTAGGCTTTTGATTGTTTAACTGCTGCTTCTCTTCAGAAGTAGCCCAACAGTCACTGAACCTAACTTCTGTGACCATACTCTTTACAGCCAACGCACTCAAGGTTTAAAAAGAGAAAAATAAGCAAGAAAATGAAATGAGGTGGACTGGGGAGATGGCTCAGTGTGTAGGTGTTGGCTGTGCAATCATGAGGACCAGACTTTGGATCCCCAGCACCCACAGAAAAGCTGGGCATGGTGGCATGCGTCTTTAACCCCAGAGCTGGTAGGGGGAGGAGGGGCAAAGACAGGCAGATCCCAGGAGTTTGCTGACCAGCCAGTCTCTGAAATGATGAGACCTGGGTGCAATGAGAGACCTGTCTCACAAAACAAGGTGGAGACCAATAAGGGAAGGCACCTAGTATTGCTTTTCAAACAGTGTCAGAGAAATTCATTGCAGACGCACAAGTACCATTGAGCCTGTCACATCAAGGAGCAGGCAAAGGAAGTACTTCAGGAGCTCCATGTATCAGGACCCTAACACTACAGCATGACACTGGTAGCTAATTCCTGTGGAGGTGATGTGGGATGTAGAGCAGAGCCTGGGGCAGTGTGAGAACACAGGCTATGAACACCTACTGATGCACCCTTGGGGTGCTCAGAGCACTATAGCAACGATCAAGACATCTGGAGGTGTGGAGAGATGAGAGCAGAGGGTAGGGCAGGGACAGAGTTGAGGGGAGCTGGGATTTACTTTATAGTCTCAGGTGAACGGTGTGGTGCCAGGCATGCTGGGACATCATACCACTCCCTCACCTAGGCTTGAGGGGAAAGAAAGAGAAGCAGGGAGACTCTATGCAAGCCTGAGACAGGCTGCTGGGGCCTGGGGCAGCTGAGGACAAACATGGGCTGGGTCTACACTCAACTGTACACTATCACAGCAGGCTGCACAGGAGAGCAGCTGGAGGTCCTGCCACATGCCAGAGTCCACGCAGGCGATGTGTGCATAGTTGGCAGGTCCTCAGCCCATGTCCAGAGGCAATACTGTCCTGACAGCAGCAGCAGCCACCCATGGTTGAGTTCTGCTGGGCGCCACAGTGAAGACAGTTACCTCACCACCACCTCATTCCTGTCCCTGAGGTCATGTAGCAGGGCCCGTCACTGTGCCTAAACCTCAGATGCAGAGATGAAGCTGTGAGCGGCACTGAACACATGCAGATGGTGGTGATCAAAAACAGACACATGGCATTCAACATAGACAGGCCATTTGAAAGTTCATAAAAGCAGGATCTTCCTAAGCTGTTGTCTGAGCAAGAGCAGCAGAGGCAGATGGCGCTCTCAGCAATGCGAGAGGAGAGCTGGCTTAGAGGACAGGACTTTACAAAGACTCTAAGAATTGAATGGAGTTCGCTTGATTAACATTTTTCTATTGAACTAGTCCTGGGTTATTCTGAGTACAGAATCCAGCATTGCTATTACTCAGATGTGGCTTCGTCAGCTTTGATCTCTTTCTGTGCTAAGAGTGAACACAGAACTTTCAAACATGTTTAACTTGGGAACGATGAAATAGGCACCACATCTTCTTTGTGGCCTTGCAGCCTTGTGGCTCAGGAACATAGTGTGCTACACACTGTTGGGGTCTGCTCTGACTCCTGTGCCCAGAGACGCCTACCGCCTTTCACCCTAACCTCTGCCCCAATATACATGCTTCAGAGAAGTCTCCTTGGGTATTTCAGGCAGAGTGAGGCCTGGAAGACACACTCTGTGACAAATGACTCTGGGATGGGATAGTCAATGTGGGAACCGGAGTGCTTTGCATGCTACAGTGGGAGAGGGATTTGGCAAGAAGGAGACAGAGCCCATACTGAAAGAAAGAAAAAGAAAGAAGACCACTAGGGCTTCAAGGTAGGGTGTGGGCAGGAGGCCCTAGTGGAGAGAATCAGGCAACACCCAGCACTGGGCAAGGTCTGTGGTGACGGACCCATCAATTAATGGGGGATCAGAACTCCAATTCTACAAAGGCCCTGGATTTCACCCTCACTCCTTCACTCTCCAGGTAGAAATCTGAGACCTGGAGAGCTCATTGGTGCTTACCAATGTCAGCCAGTTAGAAAGAGTCCTTGGAGGCTCACTGACACGTGGGAGAAAAAGTTTGGAACTGAAAGGGCAGGAGGAAAGAAACCAGAAGGAGCAAGGAACAGGGACTCCTGGGGGCTCAAGATGAGTCAGTGTCCAGGATGTATCTGCACGTGTGCTCTTACACTTATCCCCACACATGCATGCACCTCATTAACACCTGAGCACATATACACACACACCTGAGCCTCTGGGAGGTCATGACCAGGAAGAGAGCCTGGCCTTAGCCCTGAGGAAGGCACTACAGGGATGTGAGAAGCAACCCCTTCAAGGTAGAGCCTGAAGACAGCCAAAGTCTGTGGGACTCTGGGGGAGATGAAGACTGAGCCACATAGCTCACGAACCACTCTCCACAGCAATCAGGGGGGTGACCCCAGGAGGTCTGATATTCTGGACAATGCGCTTTGCTCCAGCTACAGGTTGAGACACAGGTGAGGAAGGTAGCTAGCCCATTGGCCAGCTGGCCCCTGGGACTCTGAACACCCTGGATTCTGATGTCATCAGCCACTTCTGAGTTCAGAGCCCTGTGCTTCTATTCCCCTTGCTTAGGAGAGCCTGAATGTGCTGGCCAACCTGTGGTTCCTAAAAGACCAAGCGGGGGTGGGCTTGCCAGCACCAAGAACCCACAGGACATGGTAAGAGTCTCCACGTATGACAATACAACAATCTCCTCACTTCATGCCACCATCTCCTGGTGGCAACTGAGTGTACCTGATGTGTGTGACACTCAGCTTCTGCCCGAGTCTGAGGTCTCCCTTGTAGAAAAAGCATTCCTATGACTATGAGCCATAAGGGGCATCTGTTTCTGAGAGCCACAGCTGCCCAGAGGTCTGGCTGTTAACCTGGGATTCTTCCAGGTGACCTACATTTTCTAAGGAAGGATGCTTGCTGAGGCATGGTCAGGATGTCTTTGTGGGCATGGTCAGGATGCAGAGCTGAGTGTTTCAGCTCAGTGAGAATGAATTCTACCTTCTTCCACCATGACACTAATAATAACTGAGACAGTCTGAATCTGCAGGTGACCTTGGCAAAGTGCTTCCTTTTGCTTTGAGCATAGTTAATCGATTCCTGAGCCCAAAAGGATGCTGCTCCAAAGTCATCACACACACACACACACACACACACACACACACACACACACACCAAAGCAAAAAAACTTCACAAACAAAATATTTGTTTTCCTCTGTCCTTGTACCTCACGTTTCCATATGAGTTCGTACTTTTTCTTTGTCCTGCAGAAAGGACCTGTTTCCTCCTTAAAGCAGAAGTCAGCCTAGACTGACACGAAAGCCCAGTTGGATGCCCAAGACAACCTTCAGGAGGTACTCCTGAAATATCCTTACAGAGGTCTCTGTGGGTGGACCTTGGACCTCACCTGCCATGGAGATGTGGAACACCCAATATAGAGGAAGTTTAAAAAATGCCTGCAATCACACAGGTAAGAAAACAGGACTACTAAGAGTAACATCAAAACCAAGTAAGGCCAAGGCTGTTTCTAAAATTCCTAGATCAGCCCTGGATTCAGGTTTCCTTAGATGCATGTCAGATCTAGCTCTGCTGGGCCCCTGAGTAGATGTCATACCCTCAGGGTAGATGAAGTTAGCCAAGTGCAAGTAACCACAGGATGGGAGTGTGTGCGTGTGCGTGTGCGTGTATGTGTGTGTGTGTGTGTGTGTGTGTGTGTGTGTTGTATGTTGCATGTGGCGGTCAGAGGTCAAGCTCAGGTGCCATTCCTCAGGAACCATCCACCTTATTTTTGAACCAGGGCCTCCCACCAGGATCTGGGACTTGCCAATCATGCAGGATAGGGGGCCACAGGCCCCAGGATGACCACAGGCCCCTGGGGACCTTCCTGTCTCTGCTTTCTCAAACCTGAAATTATAAACGTGCACCACATGGCTGGCTTTAAAAAATGCATCTTTTTGATGGACTAAGGAACTGAACAGAGAGTTCTCAAAAGAAGAAGTAAAGATGGCTAAGAAGCATCTTAAAAGGTGTT
>NW_008340118.1:538098-538301 GCF_000622305.1 Nannospalax galili | reverse complement strand
ATTGTTGCCTTTACCTTTTGTTTCCCTCCACAAGAGATGACAGCTCCATGCGTGTCTCGCTCAAGAGAGGTGGGACCACAGGAGAAGGGTATTATCAAGGGAGAAATGGAAAAAACGGGGGCACCTTAAATGGGGAAACCACGGTGTAAGGGTTAGACAATGTGAGAGATAAACAATGCCTAGCTAGTTTTAGAAAACCAGAG
>NW_008340118.1:536822-538007 GCF_000622305.1 Nannospalax galili | reverse complement strand
TAAAAAAAAAAAAACGGAACCACATTAATTGAACAGTCTACTGACAAATTATGCATACAACTTGCTCAAGGAATATAATACACGTCTAGGCAAGGTTTAAGCTGCATAGCACATGGTAATTACAAGTACCAGACTGGTAGAACTAACCTTGGATGTTTAACAGCCATACTTTGAGGCCTTTAATAATTTGGTCAGGAGGACAGAAAGGACAGTTTTTGCTCCTTGCCCTCCAAGGTCCACTAAGTTCCAGGGAGCTATGGCGCATCACTCAAAATGTCCTGTAACTGTGGTGAGTCACTTGTCCCCCTATTCAGGGAGGCCATTGAGACCCAAATGGATGGACTTGATCCAGTGTGCAGTCTACAAAGAGGAGGGTCACCTCAGAGGAAACATTTCCTACAGGCTTCCAAGTGAATCCAGCCATGGTCGAGCAGGACTTTTGACTTATCTTCACATAGATGGAACTGGTAAAAGAAAGGAGCCAAGGACTCCTCACAAGCCCATGTGACCCCTGAGGAACAGATCCTCCAACAACCTGAAGATCAAAAATAAATTGGTTTTCTTGGGCCAACTGTATCATCTTAAACACCCAAAAGGAATGTATAACCAAAGATTAAAGCAATCAGTATATTTCTTTAATAGTTCAAGGGCTTACACTTCCCAGACATTATTAGGCTTAAGTCCATATAAAATGTTATTTATACAATCATTTCTCATTGATGATTTTGTTTCCAAGCAGAAAGTGCTGCTCAAATGTAAGACTTCAAATCTTGGTCTGCAATACTGTAGTGCCCACCTGTAGCTAAGGGAGATAACCTAATATTTTTCTAAAATTATGGCTAAATTTGTTATCTCTCCCTATATAGAGCCTTTGAGAGGGAAGTGACACTGATTCTAGCCACTCCAACAGCTATCAAAGTGCTGACTCCACTCTCAGTTCCAGCTTTGGCACACACACACACACACACACACACACACACACACACATGCACACACACACGCACACACACAAACACAATACACACACACACACACACACACACACACACACACACACATCAGAAATGCTAAGTGGAGCTAGACTGTGAGCAGGAGCAATAATTTGGGTGTCTTATAGGGTTTTTTTTTAAATTTTAGGCACAGGTGGAATTTTAGAATCTAACTCCTTTGTCATGTAATAAAATA
>NW_008340118.1:536325-536724 GCF_000622305.1 Nannospalax galili | reverse complement strand
GTTCTTCCTAAAACAAGGATTTCTAGATAGGCTGACTAGATTCAGCAGATGGACAAGCACTGGGGAATGGCTGGGAGTGCCAAAACACAGTGGACAGTAACAGGGATGACAGAGTATATGGGCTCCAGTGTGTGGGAGGGGCGAGACTATGGGAGGGTGCCATTTGGGAAGTGGGTATATAGATGAATAAGATTGTATGGGATGTTCTGTATGATATACACACAGAAAAATCAAATTTTTTTAAAAAGAGATATTTGAGGAGGAAGCATAAAAATTTACTTCATGTTAATTAGTAGAGGTGATAAACATTACCACTGAAATCTACCTGATGACTTTATATCCATACTCAGGTACTAAGGATCTGAGTATAGCCGACTGTGACTAGTAATCATCAGATAC
>NW_008340118.1:515576-535760 GCF_000622305.1 Nannospalax galili | reverse complement strand
ACCGATTATGACTAGTAATAATCAGATACATACAGATTAGAAATCCATGCGCCAACATCTCAGTGTTAGTAGCAAAAACAATGCATCTTTCTGCAAGGAACAATATATTCTAAAATGAAATGGAGATCTTTTTTAAAGGTTAAAAATATCATTCAATTTTATATATTACAGGGCTTATACAGAGTACAATATTGTATAACCGTATTAATTCAATGTAAACCTAAAAACTTACAGCTAATTTTGAAACAGATGCATCTTAGCTCAGGCAATTGTTATTGAATATGTCAATGCTGTTGTAATGAAATGCTTCTTCTAAGTATGTGGTTATTAAATAAATAATTTTAAAAAACATGAAGTTGTATGGGAACAGGGAGGTAGAAATTGATCTGGGAGGAGTTAAAATGAGGAATTGGAGCTGAATATGGTTAAAATACATTGTGTGAAATTCTCAATAATTAATAAAAGTATTTGTTAAATAAAAAATGCATCTTTTTATATTAGAAATCTCTAAAATATGAATATAGTTGTAAGGGATTGCAGAATTTGAAGCTGCTGCAGTAGGACAATAGAAAAATAAGCAGATTACATTTCAAACCTCCCTTCAAAGCTGAGTCAGTACATTCAAAGTGCTCTTGTTAATTCTCTGAGGACTTTGTGCACTGTATTTTGGTCGTCTTTCTCCTCCCAATGCCTGGCTTTTCTACCATGGGTTCTGAAGGGTAAACTCAGGTTTCTGTCCTTTCAGGGCCGGCGCTTTACTGATTGCGCTCTCTCCCCAGGAACCCTCCTATGACTCTTTACACACGTGCCCCCTCTGAGAAAGAGTGTGCGATGGTCCTTCTGTCCAGAGTGAGGGAGCAAGCACTGTAGGGCAAAGCTACATTAGTCCACTCCTCAACATGGAACATAACATCCTAACAGGTAAGTCAGCACAGCAGGCCTATGGACACTTGGTCAAACACCTGTCTGCAATCTGACTTTGATGCTAGAATTCTGTCCCAATCACACATGTACACATGTGCACTGAGAGAGAGAGAGAGAGAGAGAGAGAGAGAGAGAGAGAGAGAGAGAACTAAGGGATGGAAGACACACACAGCTCACACCTTCTCAGGTCCATGAGTTCAGCTCCTCTGGCTTGGGTTTTCCTTCCATGGGGGGAGAGCACCTGGTGGGCATCTCTGGCATGAAGCTGCCTGCACTATGCACCTCATTTCACCACCGCCTTCTAAGTAACAAAGTAAGTTACGTCACTGGATCAATCTCCATTTCTTCACTCTATAAACTGGACCCGAACCTCTATTTGGGAAACACTACTCCTTTGCCAAAGCAAGTTCTGGAAATGGCTGGTCTCAGATATAAATGGCCAGAGTATTAAATGAGCCCCAGGTGCTTGTATGAAAACAGACCTGTTCTTTTCACTTTCCCAGGGAAGCCTCTACTAATGGAGTCTCTGGAGGTGTCTGTTATGCATAGGTATGAAGCTTACTGTTTGGCACACATCTTAACTGTAAGGACTTTTAGTGTGTAGATGTCGTGTGTGTGTGTGTGTGTGTGTGTGTGTGTGTGTGTGTGTGCACATGCATGTGGAGGGCAGTGGTTGATGTCAGGCGTTTTTCTCAATTACTCTCCACTATTATTTATTTATTTAATTTATTTATTAATGTTGATTTTTGAGGCAGAGTCTCACTATGTAGCCCTGACTGGCCTGGAACTCACTATGTAGACCAGCCTGGCCTCAATATCAGAGATCTGCCTGCCTCTCCCTCCCAAGTGCTGAGATTAAAGGCTTGTACCACCACTCTCAACCCTCCACTTTATTTTTTGAGTCAGGATTTTTTACTGAACCTGGAACTTACAAATTCAGTGAGCCCCAGGGATCCTCCTGTCTGTCCTCCCTGGTGCCTCCCATACACCGTCCTGCCAGCTGTAAAAAGATTTTATTAACTTATTTTGCAGGAGGAGGGGAGGGATATGTGTGCTAAGACGTGCATGTTGAGGTCAGAGAACAACCTTTGGGAGTTGGTTCTCTCCCTGTACCATGTGAGTTCCAGGGAACAAACTTAGGTCATCAGGTTTGGTAGCAAGCACCTTTACCCACTGACCATCTTGCCAGTCCCCATGCCCAGCTCATTATGTGAGCTTTGGGGATTCAAATTCAGGTCTTCGAGCTTTTTCAGCAATTTACTGCCTGAACCATCTCCTTAGCTACTCAACTGCAAGGTTTTATAAGAATATCGGTGAGGTAAAAACACTAAATAGTTGGTTAGTTTGGTCCCAAACAGTATGTCATCTGATAATCAATAGTGTATAGTTCATACATATTATTGATGGTTTCCTAGCATAATAATGAAAATAGAAAGTTGCATTTTCTAGAAGATTCAGGTGTTACCAGGTCATGTCGGGAGGCCTAACTTTTGCTATGAGGCTGTATTTCTCCTACTATGTGACTCCAATAGCTGTGGAAATAACAGCCCTGGGTCCCAGCCTCCCTCTGAGGGGGCCTGACCCCAAGCCCTGGGGACTCCCTCCCTCTGGTGTTATGGTACCACCCTGTGAGGCCTTCTGTACCTGTGATCCACTTGCTCCAACAATCTCCAGAATGACTTCCCACACTCCATCTTTCTCCTGCTGTAACACAGCATGACACCTGCCTGGCTCCTGTCCCCAAGTAGCTCTCTTCTCACATACCCCCCAACAGGGGCTCCCCAATCTTCCCCCCAGCCTAGCTTCTCTCTTCTACACACTTGTCTCTCCATCACGTTCACCAGGCTCCAGCAGGCATACTGCCCTCTGGAAGCCATGCCTCGAGAGCCCAATGAGGCCCCCTTGTCCTGTGATGGTTCACTGCTGCTACAGCTCCACCACATTCCCTCCAAAGCTTGGGAGCTCCTTGGGTTTGAGGCAGAGTGCAGGAAGAAAATGGGCAGAGCAGAAAAAGAAAAGTGTGGAGGCAAAAGCAAGCAACAACATGCAGGGCAAAGCAGGTGAACGCAGCTCACAGACCCACCTAATGCCACAAGTCTGACATCACCTGAGGCCCCCCCCTTACTGAAGCATGCCTGAGAAAGGGATGTCAAGAAAGAGACCCTGGGCACCCTGAGGAGCTCATGATCAGCTGACATACAGACCTGCAATGGTGACCAAACTGCAGCAAACTGAGAGAAAGGCCAAGCCCTGCTCCACAGGTGGCAGATGCTGCACAGAGAAGGAAACAGGCCAAATCTCAAAGGGCAGAAATAAAGACAGCCAGGAAACTGGCAAAGTGGATGCTTAAGAAAACATACCAAGTTACATGTTCAGTAACAGCACATCCATTACTATCAAAAGTGATCACATAACTTCTTTGCCATTTAGCTTCCCAAGAGGATTGAGATCAGCTCAAAGACGAAACTTACACCCTGACCCTCTCCACATGTGCCTTTACAGAATAACCGAAAATACTTACTAACAGTATCCCATAGAATTTACAGGCAGCGCAGCGGAGCCGAGAAAGCATGTCTCTTAGGTTAGAAGTGGTGATGATTTTGGCCAGAGAGCAATATGGTCTTATTCTTCAAGCATGGAAAATCTTACTCCTCTCTACATCAGAGAGCCAGCCTTTAAGTAGGGTTTGTAAACACTCTGGCTAGTTCATGATCATCTGAAAGTCAGCAGAGGGCACGAAGCAGCCAGGTTACAGCAACACCACTTTTAGCAACCGGCTTAGCCAAATTCTAGGGTCATTTACTTATTATAGGAATGCTCTTTCTACAGGGCTCTCAGTGCAGCAAGGTCGGCTGCCTGCTGGGATGCTAGCCGGCCAGTCCTGAGGGAAGCCCAAACCAGTGAGAGTCACTGTGGCAGCTGGTGGGAGCAGCAACTTAGTCTCACTGTGTGAGACTGGCAGTCCAGATGTGCTGCACACCTGGGAAGACAGTCAGGTCCCTGGGTGAGTGCTAAATGGTTATTTTCAATGCAAAAATATTGTTATTTGGGTGTTTTGTTCTAGAGACTCAATTCTTATTACTTTGAGACTCTGGTTTCCGTTTACTACTGGAAGCCCCGCACAGAAGAAACCTGAACCCTGCAGAATTCAAGCTGAGCACAGCACTCAGCATGTGTGGTCGCACAACTAATGGTGAGGGGGTTTGCTGCTGTGCATTCGCAGGCTGCCTGCCCCCATCCATGACAACCAGCTAACTCTCAGATCTGTGGCCACAAATATCTCAAGCACATGCAAACTGCTCATGGGCCTCTGGTACCTCAGCAACAATACAATAAGAAGGGAACTGTCCACCCTTCCTTGAATGGGCACAGCTGGCTCAGCAGTGTTCTCTGTTAATGCAGCTTGCCTGCATACATGCACACTGGAGGTCAGCCATGCCCACTGCTGTGCTTTCCTAAGCAGTGTAACTGGTGTTGCCGGTATAAGAGGAAGGCAATCAAAATAAAAGAAACGTCTCAAACACAAGTTCCACTGACCACACTCAGCTTCACTACAGAGTCAAACACTACTTGGTCAACTAGCCGGGTGCTGAGCCTCATGGAACATTCCCCATCTCAGTGATGAGCCTCTCTGTCTTCCTTCCCTAAATTGTGGGTCTTGCCATTGTGCCAAGTGAGAATAAATGCACATCTCTGTCACACTTATGTGACATTGCTATACTTCAAGGCATTCTGAGTCGGTTTTAACCGGATAGTGAGCATCCTGTGGCTGGGGCATGCTCCCACAGCCCTCCACAAAGCCCAGCTGATCCCAACATGCTTGTCCCACACAAGAGCCTGTTTGCCACACGGGAGGCCAGAGACTGGGCAGCAGGCTCACATGGCTGAGACCTACACAGGAACCAAAGGCCTTCTTTCATAGGGGCCTCAGGTGGCAGCAGGAAAGCTGGGCTGGAGAAAGCAGCACCAAGATTAACATCTGAAAGACCCACTAGAAACCCCTCCCCATCGGAGCTACATGTAATGAAGCAAAAGGCAGAGAAAAGCTCCTCCAAGGTGCTCCATAAACGCCTGTAAAGGGTCATGAGATGAAGGATTGCAGCTTTTGGGTCTCTGTCCTTTCCCAGTTCTCTAGCCCACTTCCATTACCCAGAGTATCTTTCTTTTCTTTAATAAACAGACTCTCTTTCTATCACTGTCCTTGTGTCCTTGGCCCAATTCTTTGTTCTGGAACCCCAGAACGTGGAAATTTCAGTGGGTACCCTGTGGACTCAGATCCACACCAACAATAATGTCATTTGGAACCCCTTCTCTCCCTCCATGCAACAAAGTCACTGACTGCCATTGACTACCAACAGCAGATGAAGTATGGAGACATCTTTAGCACCCCTTCTCTCCCTCCATGCAACAAAGTCACTGACTGCCATTGACTACCAAGACACAGCAGATGAAGTATGGAGACATCTTTAGTAGTGCTTTTGAACTAACTATGGTGTTTCCAACTAAAACAAAATTACCTGAAATGGCCAAGCACAAAGCCAAGGACCAACTGCGTATGGAAAAGTGCTCCCAGAGATCTGGGCAGTGGAAGTCCCAAAATGTCTGACTTTGAACTTTTTACCTGATGAAAGTTAAGGTGATTTCTTGAAAGGAGGAGGGATTTAGGTAGACTATCAAATGATCTGTTGAGTCAGAGGCAGAATGATGAGGGTGTTTTGACTGATAGCTGTAATTTGCTATGAATTAGGAAGCAAAGCCAACCGTTGGAGAGGGTGCTGGCCAGAGTGGGCATCAAGGAGACTCCAGAGGGGAAAGCTGACATTAGAAATGCTCACTGTGGTAAGCGAAGAGCAAAGTGAGTCCAGACAGTAGCCAGAATAAAAGAAGGTCTCAGGCTTACGGGTGAGGGTAGGACTGGACCTTCCACATCTTCCCAGCATGTGGGCTCTGCTGCCAGCTCCAGACACAGGTGTGAAGAGAACACTTTTCCCAGGTGACCAGAATTAGAAAGCAAGGAGACAGGGCAGTCCTGTACTTCTGCTGCTGAGGAAGAGTTGAGGGAGGAACTAATGGACAAGGTGGAGGGGCTGTCAGCGAAGAGGACGAGCAGCTAAGCTGTGGGTGACAAAACCAGGCGAAGGGATAGGGAAGGGACTGGAGAACATCCTGAGTAACCCCACTAATTAAAAGTGATTGTTTCCAGGACAACACCATTAGAGCAGGTGGCCAGTTTGACAGTGTCCGGGAAAAACACTGTGAGTGCAGAGGCAAAGGAGCCAAGGGCTCAAGTGACCAGATGGTCTCTGTATGGATGTGGACGACATCATACATGATGGCAAGCACGACAGCGGTGAGAAAGACCAAGATGGGGTCTGAGGTGTCCATTGCATGCACAGAGAACCCCAGCAGAGTGGACAGGTCCTGCAAGGACAAAGACACATGACAGCTGAGGTATACCGGGCAGCTGGGGAGGCGCTGTGGCAGGGACCCTGAAGAGAAAGGTGATGTTGACCTGAGGACCTGGAGCTCTGGTGTAAGGGACCATGAAAACAAGAGGCTTTGTTCAGAGGGTCACAGAGGAGTAAGCCCTGGAGCCACCAGATCATAAATACCGAAAGCAGAGACCATGAAAAGAAGAGCTAAAGGACATGGAGAGTTGTCAGGGGTGGGATCCTGAGACCAGCGCAGGACAGGGGCAGTGAGGCAGGAGGTGTGAAAGGCAGGCGAAGTGGATGTGCTGGTCTTCTTGCAGGACAGCACCTTGCCCAGGAAACTCTCCTTTGGGCTAATCAATTAGCCTGCTATGACTCCATCTTTCACCCTAGAGACTTGACAACAGCTCCACTGGTTTGTCTTTGACACCTGTGGATGTCAGCAAGGTTAGCCTTTTTAGAGTTAGTTCTCCATCAGTCGATGGCTGTTACTAGACACCCAAACACTGTCACATGTCTGTTCTGCATCCTTGCTGGGAATTGCTCTCAATCCTCCCACTCTGGGGTATACAGATGGGACTGCATTCTAGTGTTCAAGTATCTGATTGGCTGGTCTTTTGGTATTTCCAGTCTCACAAAGCCACGGACTGAAATATACACTTCATGAGGAGCTAGAGTCAGACTGCTAAGACCCACTGAGCAGCCAGAGGTGTTTAACACTTAAAGATTCTACTTTCTCCTTATAATTTGGGCGCACTGCTGACTCCAAAACAGAAACTTTGAGACAAAGACCAAGCTAACTCCGGCTCTAGGACTTGCTGGCTCTGTGACTTTGGAAAGCCCACAGGGTAGCACCATCATTCCATCATCTCTTGAACAGAAATCAGTACCAACTCTGCTCAGTTTCCAGGCTGCTGAATGTTAGGTTAGGGAAGAGAGCTTCATAGCCAAGGCCTAGTGGTGCCAGGCTTTTTTTTATAGTCCTGTCTGGCCACACATTCAACCTTGGAAGTGCCTAAAGGGCAAGGTCTCCTGGATCTTTGTGCAAAATGAACCAGCACAGTACAGCAATTTGGAGCAGGCATTTCTGGCCTTTCCATATGCAGTTCAAAGCCTACGATCACATCGGCCACTGCTGTACTCACCAAGGCACAGCCCCTACAACCTTCCTTGTTGGCCCTTTCACAAGCTGCCTCCACCCTCTCCTTGCCATGAAGTCCTGTAGCACACCTCACGAATTAGGAACACAATGCTTTTTCTATGCAATGCCTTTTAGTCTGGGTTGGCATCTCCCTGGTCTCAAAATGTCTAAGGTTTGTCTACGCTTTCCCATCCATTCATTCTGGGGACCCAACCCAGGATCTTGTATTTGCTAGGCAAACACTTTACTCCTGAATTCCATCCCCAGCCCCAAACTTTGTATTTATTTATGAATTGATTGATTGATTTCAGTGCTGAAGATTGACCCTTAGGGCATCATGCATGCCAGGCAAATCACACACTGCCAAGCTAGATCTCTAACCCTCCATTCAGTGTTTCCCCAGGTCCTGGTTATTCTCAAGGGATGATTTTGCACAGCATGGGCTCTCCCAGAAACATGTAATATATAGCTAACATACCTATTATATGTCCCTAAGGAAAGACATCCAAGGTTAAACATCTCATTAGCCTTTGGTGATTCAATGACCTTTACTTCAGTTATGGTGATGATATAGAGAATTATAATTTACATGTGCCTTTGGGAGGGTGATAGGTCACAAAGATGAAGCTTCATGGATAGGATTTCAGCCTTCTGAAAGAGACCCTACAGTGCTCCCTTGAGTCATCCACCACGCGAGGACACAATGAAAGGACACAATGACACCAACTGTAAATCAGAGAAGTGGCCCAACTAAATACCAAATCTTTTTCACCTTGATCCTCCAGAGCAGTGACAGAGGTGCTGTTTATCAGCCTCCCAGTCTGTGGTGTCTTATTACTGCCTGAATGGATGATGACACCAGCAGTGACACCACCAGTTGGACTTTTATTAAATGTGTGTTTTTTCAGATGCCGTTTCTGTACCCACTGCCAGAACCTCGTTATCGCCAAGCAAATCCAGGCAACTATGATAATTGTCTTTAATTTTCAGCTTAACTGGATTTAGAAGCACTTAGGAGACTTTTGAAACATACCTGTGGGTGAATGTGCCCGTGAGGCGCTTCCAGAGGGGATTAACTACAGGGAAGACCCACCTTGAATGTAGGTGTCACCAGATGGAAGGAAAGTGGATAAGGGAACGTCCATCCCCATGCTGGCATGCCTCTGCTCTGCCTCCTGTTAGCCAAAAAGTGAAGATGCACCATTGCCATGGGCTCCCACCCCCACGACGTTCTCCCTGAGCACATGGGCCAAGAAGCGGGCTGAACTTCTGGAAACCTTTCGAATTCTTCCCTGCTTAAATAATTTCTGTCAGGTATTCTGTTGCAGCAATGAAAAAGTAACTAGCACAGGAACCCAACAGAAAACCAGGCAAATAAAACAGTTTAAGAGCAAGAGAATTTAGGTGATGGCCAAGTATGTGAAGATTTACTCATCAGAAAATCTAATGGTGACAATGAAATGAGGAGAGGGACTTCAACCATCATGTTTCTAAGATTTAGAAAGCCTGGGGACACATGGACCCTGAGGTTCTCTGGGAGCATGAGCTGCTGCTCCCAACACTGGAGTGCTGAGAGGCTGAAGGAGGTGTCACCATGGGTAGTGACCATTCTAGCTGTGTCACACAGACACTCTGCCCAGCCAGGGTCCCTAGGCTCAAGGATACTCACTCATGCTGAGGAACAAAGCCCTAACATCTGTTTATGAACATGTTGAACTCCTGTCCCATTCCTGAGTATTTGGAAGGATCTGAGACCACAGAGTGAGCAGAGTAGAGTGACCCTATGGTGATGAGGTGATGGGGGAAGGGATATGAGGGCGCCTAAAGCGGAGGGACCCTACTGTGTGTGGTGAGGTAGAATACCTAGCTGTAGCAATGAGACTGCGTGGGGGTGTTCAAAGCTGTGGAAAGACTAAAGAGCAAGCTTCAGATCCAAGGGAGTGACACTAACTGTGCAGTGGGATAGTTCTATTTAGAAGCTGTGTGTTAATGCACGTGGAACATGATCCTAGATATGTGTGGCTATTGTATCAGAAGGAGCAGCAGTCAGAAACGCTGAGGTTGGTGAGAGTTACTGGAAAGGAGAGCAGCTGAGGCATGTCCCTCCGCGCGGCACTTCCCTTGGGTCATCCCACACAGAACCGTCACTCATATTGGAAGCAGACAATATCAGCTCTTCTCACTGGTGAGGGGGTGATACCCCAAAGCCACATAGCCAGCCAGCACAGAGCTGGGGCTGGGGAATGGCTGTGGCCCTGGCAGTGAAGGTAACAGGAGAGAGATTTTCAAGAGTAAGCAGGGGCCTAGGGAAGGGACCTGGCTTAGTCAATAAAGCACTTGAGTTCCAAGCATGAGGGCCTGAGTCTAAGTCCCTAGAACCCATGTAAAAAGATGGATGTGGCAGCATGTTTCTGTAACCCTACCTTGGGGAGGAGGCAAGCAGATCCCTGAAGCTCACCACAGCCAGTCTAGTCAATCAGTGTGCACCAGGTTCAGTGAGAGACCCTGTCTCCAAAAATAAGGTGGAGGACTGGAGAGATGGCTTGGATGTTAAGAGCACTGGCTGCTCTTGCAGCCTGGGTTCAGTTTCCAGCTCCCATGTGGCAGCTAAAAACTGTGCATAATGCCAGTTCTAGGGGATCCAATGCCCTCTTCTGATCTCCAAGGCATTACATGACACAGGTGCACTTATATACATGCAGGCAATACACACATGCACATAAAATGAAATAAAAATGATAAATAAAATATTAAAAAGTAAGGTGGAGAACAACTGAGAAAGATGCCAATATTGACCTGTGGCCCACACCCATACCCTGCACCGCCCCCCCCCACATACACAATCTCTTTTTCACAAAAGTCAGATCATAAAGGAAACTGGACACAAATCTCATGTGCAGGTGGGTTAAGAGGATTAGTAAATGTCAAATAACTAAGAAGAAAGGGAGGAAATTAAACCTGGTTCACTCTATAGTCAGCCAGTTCCTGGGTTCACAGGGGCATGAATTGTGTTCTTTTCACCAGAACAGCTGTAACCATCCTCAGGAAGTTGTTCTCAGACAAACACTTCATATTCTGTCTCTCTCTGACTCCCCACAGCAAGAACAAACTGGGGCTGAAAAGGTCCATACTGTACACAAACAACTATGACTTTCTAAATGGAAGGACATCTTTAAGAATATCAGAGAACATCAATTTCCATGGATGCCACCTCCTCTTATTGAATCAGATACTTTAATATAATATAAAGTGACATTCAAAATCCTAGTGGAACAGTAATCAAATCAATGCAACTTAAGTTTAGTAACTTGTTTCTTAAGTCACTACACAATGCCTTTTTCTCTTTTCCTACCTATTTCCTCTCATACTGCTACAAAAATACGTGCATGACTCAAAGAATTCATCCCCGAATCTTCCAACATCTGAAAGATTCGGATCCATTTGGCTTTTTATGTTAAGCCTTGTTTCAAATCTGTACTGACTCCACCGCTGGAACCATGACCTCACAGCAGCGCCATGCGACAGCACCCCCGACTGCTGCTCTCAGCACTGCAGTTTTCCCAGCACAGGACGCTCTGCTCTGTGCTCAGCATTATACTTTCTAGTCATATGTATGTCTGCACATTTGTGTGTATCGGGCCAAATGTTGTCTATTTTTCTTTCATCATGAAAGAGACATGTTTAATATATTAATTAGTTTTGAATATCTGTGACATCTTAAAGCTAAAAAGATTTATTTTGGCGCATGGTTTTGGAGGGTTCAGTCCATAGTTGTTTGGCTCCATGAGTACAGGCAGAATCTCATAGTGGGAGGGAGGACACCATGGAGGAAGATGCTGCTCACCTCCAGGCAAACAGGAAGCAGAAAGGAGCAGCTCACACCATGGAGAACAGGAAGCAGGGAGTGAAGAAGAGCTGGGGGACTGGGTATAGCTTTCAAAGGCATCTCCAGGGACTTCCTTCCTGCAGTGAGGCCCAGCTCCTGAAGTGTGCACCACATTCTCAAACAGCACCATCAGCTGGGGACCAAACATTCCAGCACATGAACTAAGAGGGAGCACTTCACATTCAAGCTATGTCACATCCCTCTTCTTCTTCCAGGACCGTGACACAGACCTAGGGTCGTTAATATCCCTTGGCATTCATTAGAAAGGTCACTGGACTACAGAAAGGTGAACTGAGAACCCCAGGACCCAAGGAGCAACACAGTCGTGAGTTCTGGGTTTTCCTCCTACCTCCTGGATCCCAGAACTAGTGCTAGAGAAGCCAGCAACCCATCATCAAAGACACCCATCGTCTTCTCAGGAAACTTTCCATAGAAACCCCAACAAAAGCCTGCCCTCAAGTGAGGAACAAGAGGGGGTGAGACAACACTGACAATGACCCTCTGCTCCAGCCACTCATCCAGTCCTGTCCCTACATGCCAGCTGTGGTGGCAGGGGCTGGGGGAAGAACAGAATTCTGCCCCTCTGGGTTCTCAGGAGGCCCTGACACCCTGGAGCGATATCCATTATCTAGTGGGCAGAGACATCATCATCAACCATCATACAGTTGCCATGAGGCATGTCCTTCCCTGGTGATCAATGAGGCCATGTTGGGGGCTTACACACTAACAGAATAACAAGCCTCATATTCCCTCCTTGCAACATGGACGTAGTGCTCCCCATTCCTATGCTGAGGGTGTCAGAGCAGGCTTTTTAAAACAGAGGTTCATCAGAGATCCTGTTTCAACACAATATCCCAAACACCCAAGTTTCAAGGAAAATTGTTCATCATATCAAGAAGCAAGAAGATGTCATGAAAAACAAAAAACCCTACAGATAATAGGCCAAGATGGCAGAAAAGCTGGGGTCACCTGGCAGGGATTTCAAAATGCCTTAGCCATTGGTGACTAATAGGCTTGAAAATAAGGAAAAATTAAGAGTTTCAGTGAAGAAACAGAAAGCTCCATCTAAGAAACAAGAGAGGGAGACTGGAGAGATGTTTCAGTGGTTAAGACCACATACTACTCTTGCAAAGGACCTGAGTTTGGGTCCCAGCACCTACATTGGGCAACTGATAACTGCCTTTAACTCCAGCTCCAGGGGAAAAAGATGTTCTCTTCTGGCCTTCATGGATACTTGTACCTGCATGCACATGCCACACACAAATTCTATTGCTATATTTCAGAAACAGAGAGAAAGAGAGCATTGTGAAACAAAAGAAGCCGTGAAGACATAAGTAATAGATAAAATATAGGTAGCCAAATCGATACAAATTAGAAGAAATGAAAACACAATAGAGAAGATCAACACAACAAAAAGCTGCCGGGCGTGGTGGCGCACACCTGTAGTCCCAGCACTCGGGAGGCACAGGCAGGTGGATTCCTGTGAGTTCGAGGCCAGCCTGGTCTACATAGAGAGTTCCAAACCAGCTGGGATTACAGGGAGACCCTGTCTCAAAAAGACTATATATATAATATTTTATTTATTTTTAATGTGTATTAGTGTACTACCTGCATGTGTATAAGTGTACTTGTGGTGCAATGCCCACGGAAGTCAGAAGAAGGCATCAGATTCCCTGGAACTGCAGTTACAGACAATAGTTAGCCACCATGTGGGTACTGGGAGTTGAACCTGGATCCTCTGCAAGAGCAGCCAGTGCTCTTAACTGATGAGGCATCTTTCCAGCTCCCAAAATATCTTACTTCTTTAAGACCAATAAAATGAACATCTAGCAAAACTGATGGGAAAAAGAGAATGAGAGCAAGAGGACAGGAGGGGAAGGGAAGAGAAAGGAGAGAGGAGGGGAGGGGAAAAGGAGAGGAGAGGGGAGGACAGAAGAGGCATCGCCAACATGCCCCGGAGGACTGAATGGGCCCTCACTGCAGACTGTATAGATACCAATGGTGCTATGGTTGGATGGTAAATGTCCCATAGATCTGTGTTGAAAACTTGCACACCAGATGACAATGCTACTGGGAGGTGGGGAAGTCTTTAAAGGAGAGGCTGTGGACAAAGGTGAGGCCACAGAGGTGTGCCCTGAAGGGGTATGGGGGCTATGGGCTCTCCCCCTTTCTCTCTCTCTCTCTCTCTCTCTCTCTCTCTCTCTCTCTCTCTCTCTCTCTCTTGTTTCTCTCTGTCTGCCTCTCTGTCTTTGTCTCCCTCTCTGTGTCTCTGTGTCTCTCTGTCTCCCTCTCTGTCTCTGCCTCTCTCTGTCTCTGCTTGTCTCTCTCTGTCTCTGTCTCTCTGTCCCCCTCTCTCTGTCTCCCTCCCTTCCTCTCTCTCTGTCTCCCTCTCTCTCTGTCTCTGCCTCTGTCTCTGTTTGTCTCCCTCTGTTTCTGTCTCTCTGTCCCCCCCTCCCTCCCTCACCCCCTCGCTCTTTCTCTCTCTCTCCCTGTGCGCCCCCCAACTGCCATGATGTGAGCAGCTTCACTCTACCAACTGCTTCCATGATGCTCTGCCTCATCACAAGCCAAAGCCAGTGACCCTGGGCTGTCTTCTCTGGGAGCCAAATGGAATCCCCCAACACTGGATTTCTCAGGTATTCTGTCACAGCCAAAGAAGCTAACAACCCTTCTCCTGTCTCTTACCAATGAGGTGACATTTGTAGGTACAGATGTATGGAGTTGGGGTCAGAGTTCACACTGGTCACGTAGAGTCACACAGGGCCCTGCCCTCCTCCTGTGATCCTGGGGCTCTGGAGCATGGTTCTGGTGCATGCCTTGTATTTGGCCACCTCTGGGTGGTGCTCACTGCTGAGGCCTAAGAGACTCCTTTTTCTCCTTCAAAGGTCAGAAGCTCCAGATCCACAGACTGCCCCGGCAGCCAGCTAGTCTGTAAACTAGAAAAGCAGCCAAACCCACATCTGGGGTACAGTTCCCCCCTTGTTAAGGTATGAGGTCCTTTGTTTGTGTGTTTATTTAACAAAATTGGGTTTCATTGAATAAAACAAAGGGAAATAAATCCAGATGTCCTGAGGAGTGAGAAAGGGGGGATTTTTATGAACAATTGACACTGCAGTGCAGTCAAGCTTCATGGGACAGACAGGACGCAGCTGCTGGGCGTGTATGCTCTTTCAAAGGACCAACACATGGATATCTGGGTCACAGCCCTGGGCAGAAAGACAGAAACACTCATGCATGATATGGAGGGAAGTAAAGGATAGAAACATCCAGGACTGGCTGCAGACTGAAGAGAACAGACAGCAAGTTTGAGTCCTGGAAGCCAAACCATTCCTTGCCAGTGCAACCAGTAATTCACATTCATTTATTTAGCAAATGAACACAGACTAAGTTTTCTGAAATACTCAGAAGGCAGCAGAGGCAAAGAACAAACAACTCCTGGCTGTGAGATCTGGATCTATCTGACCATGCTATCAGAGGTCATTAGTGTCATGACATGAAATTCCAGGAATAGAGGAGACAGACCAGCTCCTTCCTGCACAGCAGCCACCACACTCCACCCACCCCAGGAGTCCCATCCTCTCTGTCCTATACGCTCCCAACTCCTATTCTTTTCAAGAAGACTGCTGTCGGGGTCTGGAGAGATGGAGTGGTTAAGGGCACTGACTGCTCTTGCAGAGGACCTGGGTTCGATTTCTAGCACCCACATGGCGGCAACAAACCATCCTTAACTCCAGTTCAAGGGGAATCCGAAGCCCTCTTCTGACCTCCAAGGCATTGCACAACATGGGTGCACTCACATACCTGCGGGCAACACACTCATAAAATAAAAAAATAAAAATAAAAAAGAACACTGCTATCACCTTCTCACCCGCCTTCTTATGCCGGTCCCTTGTGGGCATCCCAGGTACACCATCTTTCCAAGTCACTATAGGTTCCTGTCAGACTCCATCAGACTGCTTACTGCTATGCTAGGAGAGGGGCTGCTGGCCCATGTGCTGCTGGCCAGAACCATGGATCCCATTCCTATCAGAAGCAACAATTCAACTGCCGTATATTGTAGAAGGAAACTCCGAAGACCCCACAGGAATGAACAAGTGTAACTGGTTCTTATTACACTTTCTTTTATACTTTTTTGTCCATTTCATGTGATTTTCGTGGCATGAAAGCGTCTTCTGACTTTTCCAATCACTTAAAAAATGTAAAACTCATCCCTGGCTCTGAGACCATCCAAATGAAGGTGGGAGCAGAAGTGCAATGGCGGTAGGGCTGACCACAGCACCTCGGGCACTTTGGGGGAGAAGCAATAAAAGGTGGCCGTCTTGATGAGGAAACAGACCAGGTGCGGTCCACCTTGCTGACAAAGGCCACAAGACGGCCCCTCACCTCTGCCCCTCTGCAACATGCTGGGCCAGAGAAGGAGCCCTCTCAGGCCATCCTTTCCATCTCCAAGGGTGGACAGCCTTGTCCCCGGGCCCTGGCTTGTTCTTTCTTTCCGGGTCTTAGGCACTACTTCCTCACATGGCCATCTCTAGATGGCACATGACCAGAATGCTTGTAAGTTTTGATCCCTGCGAACAAGCCTATCCTGACTCTGTCCACTGTCATTTGAACAACAAACATCTGGGATGGTTGCACCATGATTCCACTTCTATTCTATATAAAGTTAAAAAATCCTCGTACTCAGGAAAAAGCAGTATGGGCAAGTTGGGACTGGCTCTAGGCTAGCAGTTGGCAGGCAGAGGTCCTGGGGTAGTCACTGTGATTTTAAAAAGGCCAAAGGTCCAGGTGCCTATGCACTGGGAGGGATGTGCTGTGCAGGGGGACCTCCAAGATGCACTGCTAGGTGGAAAAAGCGAGGTATACTCATGACTGTGGGAGCTCTTTGTGCAGCAAAGAGGACAGACACCTTGGTAGGGGTGGGTCAGGGGTGGGGCCCCACATATGATTTGGTGGGTTTTAAAAATCTTCATCAGGTTTGGAGTTTTACTTGAATAATATACTCAAATAATAAATAGAGGATTTTGTGATGTGGCTACAGATCTTGACAGTTGCCAGAAAAGCATGTGAGCATAATATCATGTAATCTGAAAGACGAGACGATACATCAGAATAGACCAGTAAAAAGGTAATTTGCATTTTAGGAGCTGGTGAAGAGGGATGGGAGACTGGCTCAAAAGATCCAACGGACTTTCAGAAGCCAAGCCCCGTGTTTCCACACTGCCTCTTGTCAAACTCACGCAGGGCGATGAGCTTGAAGATGGGTTCCCAAGGGCTAGGAGGACTGGGAAACACTAAAGCAGAGGCCAAGCCTGGTCCACAATGCTGGTGGGAAGGGGGAAGGGTGGATGAGAGATACAGGGGTGGGGGGTGGGCATGAGGACAAGTGGTATAATCACCCATAGGGCAGGGAGGATCCCGCACCTGGCCACAGACAGCTGGCCCTGTGCTGCAGAGCCACCCTGCTGTAATGCTCAGATGGGAATGGAGCTGAGTTCAGCCTTGGGTTTCTTCACTGTTTGATCACTGTCCTCTGGAATTCCAGGGGAATAACGATTGTGACACCTTAGATTGGGCCACATGGAATCGCCATGGACAGGATTTCTGCACTGTCTTTGATCCCATCTGCAGGACCGCATCCCATGTTGTGTCTTGGGAGGGGTGAGAGCCTCTCTGGTAAGGTCTGCCTTTCTACCTTATGGGATTCCACCCTCAGGCTTCTTTCATGGAGACCACTTCATTTTCTGCTCCTCATGCTGAATCTCTGCATTTCTGGAGTGATCTCAGTTCTCTGTTACACATCTGTCCACTCAAATCCTCAGGTCCTCCATGGCACTGTCCACATCCCCAAGGCCTGGAGTACTGTCCAGATGGAATTACTTTCTTGTTCAAGTTCCCCTCTGAAAACTAAGGCACTGACTCTGGGGGCCAGATAAGGAATGCCATGTTGGAGCACTTGACCTCTGCCACCCAGAGTGTCAGAAATGACAGTCACGCACCAGTACATATGCACAGCCTTCTCCACCCCAGGGCACACCCAGTATACGAGCAGTTTGCCTTCACCAACATCCAGGGGCCCAGAAGCAGCAGGAGAGCTATGTGGGTGCTTCAAGGTGGCCATTAGTTTCAAGTAGCAATAAGAAAATGAATCAGAACTGAGGCTCATTCTCAGTTGTCTACATGGTGACTAAAAACAAAATCAGATGTGAACCACATCTGCATGTAAGAAATGACTGTCTTGCTCTGAGACATAATTTAAAGCACATCTTTGTGACGTTTCATGGGTACTTGAAAGGTAGGTAGTATAGTTCATACAGGCTTCTCTATGGTGCATACACACATACACACATATGTATGGAAATATGTGTATGTATCAAATATACCATTTTTATTTGCCCTTGTTTGTAAATAGATAGCTATCATGGTTACCTGTGACTTGTAAGATCCTAGTGGAGTGAATTTTGGTCTCCTAACTTCCTAAATTTATTACTCTTTTCTTCCTGGATTGTCTGCAGTTTTGGCATCATGAATTTTGATGCTGTTGCTATGGAGACTCAGGACCATTAGCACATCACTGCAGATCACACCTTCATCATCTAATACATGCCCTTTAATGTGTTCTTTCTTGAATTTAACACTTTGTTATTCCTATCACAAACTTTCTTCTCTATTTGAAACTTTTAGCCTAGGCTTGTCAGTTTTCACACATTATTTGGGCTGCTCTCTTTCACACAGTCAAACAGGTAGGTTTTTAAAACTCAATCTGAGAAGTTTTAATATGCTTCTGTGCCATTTCTCTTTCAAATGCTAACTCCTGATCCCAGCTTTGTCTAGCACCACACGTCCAGTCCGGCTCCCCTTGTCTCCCGCTGTTCAGCAGGTCGCCCACTTCCTCCTTCCCTATGGCCCATGCCTTCCTACTCTGCTAGCGTAAGTTTATTTTAATGAAAAAGTGTCATGATAAGTGTAAACATCTATTTCTTGGATCATCCACTCTACCTTGCCTCCTGGAATAGCCTAGCATGGAAGATACCCCTTCCTGCATCTTTTGTTTGCAGGCATCAAACTGTCGTCTTAGGCTTTCTGCCAGCCGGAGGCCTTTCTGCTGGCTGTACAGAGCTGAAACCTTTGGCTGTCTCTGCGAGTGCCCAGAGATAGGAAGCAAGCTCTGCAGCCACCGTCTGGACTCCTGGTTTACTGCTGGGCATGCTCCCAACTGAAGACAGTGCAGTGTCTTCTGTGATGGTCAGCGCACAACTCTTTGACTTGGTTTCCATACTTTAAGAGTCAAATGTTTCTCTTTTTGTGGTAAGTTTCCCATGAATCCTTTCCTTTGTTTGATTCTGTTAATATTTTTTACAGAAAGGCTTACTGCTGGTGCCTTATCTGATTTCTCTCCTCTTTAAAAATATCTCATTTTCTTTCTCCTTGAAGATAACCTTGCCTCAGTATTAAATTCGTATGTATTATTCTGTGTGACAGCTTCTCTTAGAAACAACCTTCTCTGCTTCACAGAGAAAATCAAGGCCATGAGGCATGAGCAGATTCACTCCACCCAGCTCATCCAGGTGCGCTTTGGGTCTGGCCCCTCCTCCAACACCTATGCTTGTCCACCCTTGACTCTGCTCTGCCCCACTCCTAAGAGTACGAGCCCACGGCACTGCAGTTCTCTGCTGTCTCTCTTCACTCTTGGCTTTTGGGACCAAGTTTTACCTCCCAACTGCACCACACATTTCTTTTCAACCAATCACAAGTAGGCTTCAAACCTGCCTTCCCATCTGTCCCCCATCATGGGCCCAGAGGCCTCCTGCCGTTGCCCTTCCCAGTCTGGCTGTTCTGGCTACCTCACCACATGATCTGCCCCTCTTTCAGTCTCCAGAATGGCCACCTGCAGTTCTCTGCAGGTCTCTGCTGTGCTCCTGGTGACTCACATGAACTTTTTTTCCCAGATGCCATCCGTTCACGGGCAAGGCTCTGATTTCACTGACAAGCTAAAAATGTGTTTGCTCTTGAAACATTTCCTCCATGCTTCCAAGTGAAGCCAGCCATGGTCAAGCAGGACCTTTGACTTATCTTCACATCGATGGAACTGGTAAAAGAAACGAGCCAGGGGCTCCTCCCAAGCCCATGTGACTCCTGAGGAACAGGTCCTCAAATGATCTTAAGTGTAAATATAAATTGATTTATTTGGTCCAACTGTATGGTTTTAAACACCCAAAAGGAAAGTATAACCAAAGAGTAAACTGATCAGTATAATTCTTTAAGTGTTCAAGGGATTACACTTCCCAGATATTAGGCTTAAGTCCATATAAAAAGTTATTTAGGGGGTTAGAGAGATGGCTCAGCAGTTAAGAACACTGGCTGTTCTTGCAGAAGACCGGGGTTCGAATCCCAGCACCCACATGGCAGCTAACAACTGTCTGTAACTCCAGTTCCAGGAGATCCGATGGTCTCTTCTGTCCTCTGCAGGCATTACACGACATAGGTACACTTACCTACATGCAGGCAATACACATATATATAAAATAAAAAATAAATAAAATATTTTTTTAAAAAGTTATTTAGACAATTATTTGTCATTGATGATTTTGTTCCTAACCAGAAAGTGCTGCTCAGATGTAAGACTTCAAATTTGGGTCTCCAATACTGTAGTGCCCACCTGTAGCTACAACCTGCTATTGTTCTAAAATGATGGCCAAATTCGTTTTCTCCCCCTATCTAGAAGCCTTTGAGAGGGAACTGACACTGATTCTAACCACTCCAACATCTATTAAAATACCTGAAAGCAAATCCTGACTCCATTG
>NW_008340118.1:502934-515295 GCF_000622305.1 Nannospalax galili | reverse complement strand
CCACTGAAGGGGTACTCCAATTGCCTCACCCTGTGTCCCTGTTCAGCATGTGAGAAGCCAGAACGGTCTGCATCCCGATTCCCTATTGTCAATTTGGGTAACCTCTTCAGAGGATGGTGTGATAAGAATAGGAGGTAGGAATTGGCTTGGCAGTTAGTGTAAAACGACCCCAAAGAAAAGTAGCCAGCTTCTTGGCTAAAAGTCAAAATGTCCTTGGGCCTCTTAGCAACATACTCTGTTCCAAAGGCCAAAAATGAACAAAGTGTTTGGGAACTCTCATCTAACCCTTAAAAGATTTTAGGGCTACCTCTTCAGAGGTGGCAATGTTAGAGTAGCAAAAAGCCCCATTAAAAAAAAAAGAAAGAGTACATGAAGTTATCAGAAAAAAGTGATGGGGAGATATGGGAGGAGTTGAAGGGGAGGGAATGGGTACGGATTTGATCAAAACACCTTATATGCTTATATCCCTGTATGAAATTCTTAATAAATTATTTTAAAATGTGTTTGCCCTCTAGCCCTAAATTAAGTTCTACATCTTAAAGTCTATTTCTAAATGTCACCCAGAAACTCCCATCACAAGCCTTAGAACACTCTAAAACAATGTATCCAGCTAAGGTCTATAGCTTTCCTCCCAAAATCGATTTCCTACCCTAAGTCATATCCCACCTCCACTCATGGAGCCTGACTTGGGGGCCTGTCCACCTCTTTTCTTTCTCCCTCATTTAATTACTGAAGACTCCTTAATAGACCTGGCTACAGAATTTCCCGTAAGTCTTCTCTTTCCACTTTTCCATCACCTGCCAGGCTCCTCCCAGGCCCCCAGCATCTCAGCATTGCCTGGACCACCTCCTCCATGGATGGGAGGCAGAGCTCAGAACCCTAGGTGCCCAGGGGAAACATGAGGTCATGTGAGCAGAATGAATGCTTTGAGCTCACCTGTTCTACCTGACCCTTCTCAGCATTATCTCTTCACTGATGATACCACAGCTCAGCTGAGCCCACTACCACCCTGTTCCAGAGGAGTCAAGACCCTGCCCATGAGCTGTCTGGTTCATCTTCTAGCTAAAGTTCATGGCTGGTTAGGACCCAGATTGACTCACAGCAGAGAAATGTTTCTCCTTCTGTTTGCAAGTCTATAAATGATGAAAAACACTTTTTATTACTAGAAATAAGAGGGTCTTCACTTAAAAATGACACTATGCTTTTTTTAAACACAGGCAGGAAATACCTTAGAATGACTCTTACCACAAAAAGTGCTCTGTTCCATAAACAGCAGACTTATTGGAGCAAAATTGAGCTTCTGGTCTTTCTGCCTGGGAGCACATACAGTAGAACATAAGCACAGCCTTCGCTTACAGTCTGACACATATTAGCGTAGCTACGATATACAAAAATACAGACAATGACAAGTGCCAGAGAGGGTGTGCGGAGACTACATGCTGTTGGTAAGAATGTAGCCAGGCAGCCACTGTAGAAAGCTCATGACTGTTTAGAACCCTACACATGGTAACAGCCCACCAACCCCACTCCTGGTAACATGCCTGAAGAGCTGAAAACAGGGGCCTGTACAGGTAACTGTACACCTAAGTTCACACAGTCACAATTTTGACAATAACCCTAAGTGAAAGAAACCCTGCTATCCATCAGGGAATAGTGACTAGACAAATGTGACATCTGTGGTATTATTTAGCCTTAAGACAAAAGGAAATTCTGACATATTCCACAATGTTCTAGAAGACACTGCCCTGAGTGGAGCAAGCCAGTTACCAGAAGACAAACCCCGCTGACCCTGCACATGAGGCTTCTAGAGAAGTCATGCTATTCATAGGGCAGAAAGCAGGGTCGGTTTTGTCAGGGTCTGGAGACAGGGAACAGGTGTTGTTTGACAGGTACGTTTGAAAAGAGTTCTAGAGATTGGTTGTACACCATTATGAACATACTTTCACTACTGGATTATACACTAAAGATGGTTGAGATGATGTGATGCTTAGTTTTAACTGTCAACTTGCCACAATGTAGAATCGCCTGGTAAGAGTCTCAATGAGTGATTCTCTAGATTAGGTTGGACTGCAGGCATGTCTGTGGAAGATCGTCTTGATTCCATGAATTGATGTAGGGAGACCCAGCCTAAAAGTGGAGACACTATTGCCTGGGGTTGTGTCCTAGAGTGTGTCAAAAGAAGAAAGAGAGCTGAGCAGTGGCACGCATACACTTTTCTCTGCTCTTGGCTGTGGGTGAGACTCACTGCTTCAGGTTGTTGCCACCTTGACCTCCCAGCAATGATGGACAGCTACCTGCACTTGTGAGCTAAAATAAACCTTTTCTCTCTAAGTTGCTTTTGTCAGGGTATTTTATCATAGCAACAGAAACAACTTGGACAGGTGATAAATTTTGCACTGTTTTTATTTAAAAAAAAAGAAATTGTAGACGATTAGTCCCTCAAATAAAATCATTTAGCATAAAAAATTCAAACTCTATGGACACTCCCCTAAGCACACAGCACTGTGCTAAGAAGCGGTGGTATACCAAAGCCAGTCAGGAGCGCAGTAAAACTGCTGAAAGACAGGGTTTGAAAAGGGAGCTAGTCCCACACTAACCCTTAAATGAGCCACTGGATTTTAGGGCATTTTAAATGAAATGTTCCTTAGTTTTAATGAGGATACAAACTGGTATTACTACTCAGTGTGACACCATACTCTCAGGATGGGAAGGGACCCCAAGGTCATCTGACTGCTTTTCAGACACAAACCCTTTTCCTCTCAGCCCGCCCCAGGACCCATCAGTACCTGCTCTCCAGAAAACAACAAGGCACGTGCTGCCCTCTAGGCAACTTGGTTGTAGGACTGGGAACTTGCTCAGAAACCTACAGATTTCCTCCATTCTTAGCCCTAGATTCCGATCCTAGTTAGGTCCTTTGACCTCACTAACACAAATTTGTGATCATGCATCACCACTTCAGATGTCGTAGCCCAGCAAAGCCTCCCAACACTCAAAAGGAAAATCTGCTCACCCAGGCCCACTTTGGCCAAGCAAGTGAAGATAAATCCATTAAGTTTGTAAGTTGTTAGCAACGTGCTCTTACGTTGATTAAGGCTTAGAAGTTTCCTCACAGCTATGTTTTAAAAAGAAATTGTCTTTGTTCTTTGAATACACTTTTTAAAGAGTGAATTGTCTCTTGAGTGCTCTATTAATTGGGTAATTCCCAAAGCTCATCTCATCCCAGCCGCTTGCTGGGAGCCCACACCTTGCAGAGAGAGGGTGCCACCATACCACCATGCCCACAAAACCAAGGGGAACAGCATCTGGCCATTGAGCAGCAGCATCTGGCCATTGAGTGATGTCCATATCCCCCCACCCTCACCGACTGGCTTGGCAGTATCATGCCACCTGCTTAGCCCAGACACCCTTCTTCCTTCCAGAACATACAGTCAAGCAGAAGATATTTTGTTTTAAGCCTTCATTCACATAATTAGCTTAAAGAGCTACTGTTTTAAATGCCATGCTGGATGCTGACATCTTTGGAACTGGAAGCATAAACCAAGGCACACAGCACCTGGGATGGCAATTGTCCTGTGAGCAGCTCAAGAAGATAAAGGAGCCATAGTTGGAGTGCGGGAGGTAGAGGACCGCACAGGGAAGAAGAGCCAACCGCTCATCCCTCAAAAACAAGCACCTAGTCAGTGCTTGACTTAGTATCTTCCCAGAGTGCCTCCCAAACACCAGCCCTGGCATATATTATAAGAGGTTAATCAGTAGTCAAATCAGATACCTGGGGAATGTCAGCGGTGCAGGAGCTCATACACTGTATGTAGCAGAGGGAAAGGACCACAGTGAAAACTGCAAGTTGCTCATAATGCTGCTGTGAGAGCAGACTGGAGCTAAAAGAAGGATCAAGGGTTAAATGGCTAAGTCTGGAGAACTGAGGAAGATGAGTGGGTTTATAGCTGGGTATGGGGTAAGCAAGCTAGACAGAGGAGAGGAACAGAATTATGGACCAGTGACAGCAGGCAGCTGCCCCCCTAAGCCCTTGAGGAACACCTGTAAGTCATTTTCATGCATTCTTGTTTCTAACACAGCCAAGAGTAACAGACTGAGTGTAATCAAGGACGGCCTCTACCAAAGAGCCTCCACCTACTTCAGGAGAGCACCCCACAGACAAGGGGCTAGGCATGAGGGAGCCAAGATGGCAGCTATGTCCTGGGGGCTGTGATGGAGTTGACTCTGCTGTGGTAAAGCTACAAGCTGCCAATGGAAGTGTGAGAGCACAAGGAGCTTAGTAAACTGTCAGCCCCTGAGACATTTGCAGGGTTGGAGGACAGTCCTGCTGGCCAGTGCAAACAGTCAAGAGACAGTCAAGGTCTTTGTTAGACAGCAGCTAACAAAGCACAAGTCAGAGGACAGTGAGGCCTTCAACCATCCGTTCCCGGGAGGCAGCACATGGATGGCTCAGGGTCATCCTCTGGTGGGCCAGGAGGACGTGCACTGTGAGTGAGACCTCCATTGGCTCAGCCATGACAGCCCAGAGAGCTAACCAATCTCACAGCAATGGCCCTTGTCCAGCTTCAGCCACAGCCCTATAAGAACCCCAGACATGGAATTTTTTCCTCTCTTGGAACCCCTCCCATTCTTGGGCGTTTCTCTCGCTTTTCCTTAATTTCTCACTTTTCAGTAATTCTTAATAAAGCTTGCTTCTGCACTGTACACTCCCACGGGAGTCCATGTCTGATTTTCATTGGTATGAGGCCATGCTCTCAGAGTCGCTGGCTCAGCAACTTTAGTGATTTGAGTGTCTGGCTGAGAAAGGTCCTGTTGAACTAAAAACAAGCAAACAAACAAAACCCTGCAACATCATTAACACAGGGAGGTGTCAATGGTCTCCAGGTCAAACATGGATCTTTTTCATAAAAACTGTGGGGTTTCTAAAGGCGCTCTCAAAGGGTCAAACTGTATAAGCACAATCATCTTAACCCAGTAAACTGCTATCTAGTAACCAAATCTCATTTGCTAATGCTTATGAAGTGTCAGTTAGAAATGGCTTGCTTTACGTTCATTGTAGGGTGCTCTCAATAAACTTATTTGAACTCCCATCAAAGTTTTGCAAACACTTCAGTGACTGCTCTGAGGAGTGCCCAACAGCTGAGTCAAGATGTGAGACTGATGGGACAGAGGGAATCCTCACAACCGGGTTTCCAGGGATGCCATGCCACATAGACTCAGGTGTCTTCTGAGTTGAGACAAGGCTTCCCGATGGGTGAGCAGGTCTGGGAAGCTGCTCTGAACCTGGCCAGCTCACATGGCCCCTGCTATGCTCCACATCTATAAAACTCAGTCTCTGAGGGTTTACTGAATTCCAGGATAAGGATGCAAGTTCCTGCAGTGGTTCTTCTGTGGCCTAATACTCCCAGTGCTCATGAAGAAGGTCACGTTTGTGCTCATGAAAGTAGTTGCAGGGATTTATCCATGTTTCCCAGAGGATCAACATCAGCATGACTTTCACGACAAACTCCTACGTCATGTCTCCCCCAAGTCCTTGCAAGTCTGGGGTGGTTTCCCCTGAGGCCATTTTGTAGGAAGCAGCAAACATCTTTTTCAGGAAGCTGTAAGGAACCCAGTACAAAGCCACGCAACACACTCATGTCCCTCAACAGGCTATAGAATTATTCTGCTGAAGTGAAGCATTTTTATCAAATTATCACACTATGTGTTGTTATTACACATCACATGGAACAAGCTACTCCCCACTATAATGTATATACAGTCAGTTAATACTAGTCTCTGATTTGGAAGGTGAGGCTGCCTAAGTTGAGACCGTAGATAAGGGTGCTGTCCCTGAGGGGCCCTGTGGCCTGGAGCAGCACTATCTCAGAAAACAAACCCTGCACTGCCAAAAGGCAGAGCCACAGTGTGGAAGCCGCTCACTACCCTGATAAGACCCAGAAGTAAGCGTCACTTAGGGAGGACCTCAGGGGGCACAGTGGGCTGGCCAGGGTCCAGGGTAACTTTCCAAATCTGCTTGCCTATCAGCCCAGAGACTCCAGGTCTACAAGGTGTGGACATCCTCAGGAATCTGGGTGCAGGGATTCCCTGATGAACCTATAAAACTGCTGTTCTGCAGATGTTGTGGAGGATGAATGGAAAAAGTGATGGGCTGTACGTCTGCCCTCTCTTCCTTGACAATAGTCTCCACTCAGCTGAACAGAGAAACCATCACACCAGCAAACTTTCCTTCAGCAGAAGCCAGCAATTATCAGTGTTGGAAAGGTTTGGTAATAAAATTGGTGGCTACAGTGCAATCATTTCTCAGTCCCAATGCTGCATTGTTTTGACACACACTGAGGCCCATTCTTGCTGCACACACACTGCAGAGGCTTGGGGACTCTTACTGTGCAGGGGTTCCTTGGGTTGACAGCACCCTCCAATAGATCTCAGCACCTAACACCCATCCTGCTTTCTTGCTTTAGGTTGTAAGGGACCATAATCTCAAGGCCTCTTCCCCAAGGCCACTTCGTCAAATGGAAGATTTGTGGATGTCGGGTGCTTAGACTAGGCAGTCAACATGTGACCAGCTGCCCACCAGCATCTCACATCTAGTGTAAATAATTCCTCAGCTCACAAGCACCAGCTTATCTTTCAAAGTAGCAGTAGGTTCTTTTACACGCTCACTAAAACACTGAGCTTTTGCTCATTCAGAGCAGGAGCTTAGTGGGTTTCAGTACAGGTACAGTAGGCCTGGTGGCATTGCATGGGCAGCCGACGGCTGTCCTCCCTGTGACACTGTGCTTTATTTAACAAGAAGGAGCATGTGCAGGCCTGAGAGGATGATATTGGGCCAGAGCTATGCAACGCCATGTGTTATTTATAAGACATTTTCTCTGTCAGGTCCATTTAAATATTTTATAAGTTTATCTAATGAAATATTAAACCAGATGACACCTTTCTCATGACAATCTTTTCATACATAGAATGAATGATCAAATATTGTAGATTTTGAGTTCCTGTTTTCTGATTGTTACTGAAAACAGCAAAACACAATCAGACCAAGTTTGTGTGCGCTGACATCGCTGCTTACTTCTTGTCTACTGACTCACGGCAGGACAACTGTGGATTAAATGCACACAGCCTGTGATGTTGGAGAGCCATGGGGCACATAGAAAAGCAGGAAGCCACCACCATCTCCACCCCACCCCGCCACTGGAGGCAGATGCTGGAGGGAAATTCTCACATACACACAAGGAAATGTGCTCACAGCAAGTGTTTGTAAAAGGCAACACCATGCACAGACCAAAACCCACAACAACTGAACTGTCCCAGAATGAGGACTTGTGACAAGGAGACCAGGGTGAATTATTCTCCAGGCAGGGGACACTGCCACAGATAGCTCTGGAAGTTGAGGAAGGAAGAGAGTGCAGTGTATGAATTCTGGTACAAAGTGACCCTGTGGAACAGCACAGTAACTATCTAGCTTAAACTGCCTTCTGTTGGTTTCCCCAGTGATGAAGATCTGGCCAGACCCATCCACCAGTCGGAACAGTGGGCTTGTCCCACTGTGTGTCCAATAAGCAAGAAAAAACACAGACATAATTAGGAGCTAAAATTACCTTGTGTAATGTGATCTGATCTGTTTTACCACCAGAAAACTACTGCAAGTCACAGAGCTGAAGGTGTTTGTTCTTTATACCTCATAAGACAGGGTTGGAGTTCCATAAAGCACATTTGGTGAATGGGGTCATTCTTTCTGGTTCTTGCCCTCGGACACAAAACCCTCATGAGGAGCACAGCACAGCTGCACTGGGCTTGAATGTTACTCCTGGGTGACTCTATATCACGACTGCACTCCTGCCACCTCACTGCCATTTCTATGGTGTTAGACTGAATTTGATAGCGTTTCCTCATCAGTTCTAATTTCTTTTGACTTCTATAGTAGAATTACTTCAACTCAAGTGAAGAAAACATGAAGATTTTATGGTAGGAAAAGGCAAAACAAATTAAAAAAAAAAAAAAAAACCTTTTGTTAATGACCAGACATCTGCTCCTGAGTAGGTGAAATCCTGAGGTGCTACCAGAGCTTATCTGTCCCAACTGCAGCCCTGTCAGAGGCTGGCCTGGGCTCCACACTGTGGTGAGTCCCCCATGTTAGGAAGTAGCTGGTGTGGAAGCATCAAGGGCAGTGGCTAGCTCATGTAGGGAACTGCAAAGGGGCAAGAGAAGCCTGACCTCTGATTATAAAGTGTGTGGATCAAGTCTAATCAACAGACACAGGGAAATTTAAAAAAGAATTTGCAGCAGAGTTGACAACCTTGGGATCACCCAGGCACCTGTCCCTCTGCGCCATGACTGCTCAGGGTGGGAGTAGAGTCAGGATGAAAGAGAGGGGCTAGGCAGAGGTGGCAAGGCTGGTGGAACCTAAGGTTTTAACAAAGCCTGAGAGACAGAATCACGTTCTGTAACATCTACTGAAACAGAGACTCTATATACCAAATTTCAAGATAATTTCTTGTCAGTTGCCAAATGTTATTTTGTATTTGGGCGATGAAGAAAGGAGGGCACATGCACCATGGTTTAAAGGCAATAGTCACTGCTCTCTTGATGAAGCAGGCAGTATGTTAGTCTAATAAAGCAAACAGCCCTCAAAACTGTTCACACCCCATGCCTGGCTATCACTTTTTCAGCAGTAACTGATACACAACTGATTCACTTTTTATTCCAGAAAGCGCCAGTTTTCACTCTGGGATCTTGGGTATGAGTATTCAGGCCCCTTGTGGACTGGCTCATGCCATCCTCATCTCGTTATAACCAGACACTGAAATATCCAACATAGAGACAAGCATTGCCCTCCAGAGGTATGAAAGAGATGTCTCGAATTCCTCTGGAAAATTGTTAAGTGAAAATCAGAACAAGCTTTCTTACAGAGGAAATCAATACTCCCTTTAACCCATGAGGACAAATATTCAGTGAGGAGCTTTTCCCACCCTACACACGAGTGTGAGGCATTCTCCCCTGTATTTGGTTGGGTCCCTGTCCTAATTCCTCTTACATAAGGAGTTCAGTGGCAGCCATGAACTTGACAAATGCTCTATCTAGAGTGACTACTCCCTGCTGACCTAGACCATCATCTCAAATCTTTTTTGTTGTACTCTATTATTTATGTTTTCATAAGAAAAATTTACCTCACATTTCTGATTATGAGAAAAAAAAGCCCCATTTCTCATTGAGAAACAATTGGGATCGATGGCTACAAAAAACCAGTCTGTCATGTCATCACTCTGTGAGAATCACCGTCCTGGGTGGCTTTCTAGCTATGCACTGAAATAACTTGTTATTGTAAATAAAATATACTGTTTGCCAGGTCACCGCCTTATGTCCTGCCCTTGCCTTTAGGACGTACTATCTTTTCCTTTTCAATAAACATAATATATGTGTCAGTGTTCCATTGGGTGGTCTCTGGTTCATCACCACTATTGCTATACACAGAAACAGTTATGGCTCAACAGTCCAGCAAGGCCCTGCATTGGAGGAAATCCTTCAGCATCTTGGAACCCAGCAGCAAATTCCCTAAGTCTGCCACCTGGTGGCACTGGGAAGGAGCTCTGCAATGGGGAGAAAGGAAGGATCCCAGGCTGAGCTAGAGATGTGCTTTGAAGGGCCAAGGCACATGGGGGGGGTGAAGGGGGGAGACCTATGGGACATGGTGTCAGCAATGGATTTAGTGGTTTCAGGCCCCTCTGAGCCACACTGCCTTATGAGGTGAACTCATCCGTCTGTCCACAAAGCCCTATAAATAGCTACCAGTATGATTTCTATTTACAGATGAAAATGGTCTCACAGATTAAAAAACACCTACTTAACGGGATCCAATGACCCACATTAGGGAAGCAGTCAGTATTTACCCACAGCCAGAGAATGTCAGTCTATGGCTCCTCAAGAGAACAGGGAGGCTAGGGAAGCACAGACCCCAGCAGCAGGTTATCATGGAGGAACTGTCCGAAGACATGAATGCCCTGCTTTTCTTAGTGCACCCCCTTGAACCTTACACCAGGTATGCACTCCCATCCAGAGGTGGGCGTCCTTCATGTTTGCAAGGTTAAAGCCTTGGGTTTGGAAATATCAACAGCTTCAAGCCTCACAGGGGCTTGTAAGAAACACATTCTTCATAAAAGGGCAAGGGGGGAAACACCCTAACAGCAGACACAAATTTACAAGAGTTAGCAGGTATTTATAAACCTCCTGACAAGCCAAGTGTCTGAGAAGAGTCAGTCCTTCAGCTCTGACTTATCTAAACACGTCTTTGAAGTGCTACTATTTCCTCTTTTCCTTGATATTTTTTACAGTAATATTCTATATTTAAATAATTCTAAGTCTGAAGTTGTAATACACAAACAGATCAGGAATTCAGGAATATGAAATCCAAGGAAGCCACCAGGTCTATGCATCCCTGAATGAGAGCTCATGCATAACTCCCTGGGCTCCTATGGAAGCACTTCCTGTCTGTGAATTCAGGCCCTGGTGTGCAGACTGTAAATGCAGAGACCTGCATGGCATCCCACCTACTTAACTGCTGAAGTGTCACTTCATGTCTGAGTCAGGCAGCCCAGTGAGTAGACAGGAACTGTGTGTGCTGTAAGAAACAGGGGAATTGCTACCAAATCAGGAGTCTCAGGTTAACAAGTCACATGGCCACTGAGGTCAGCCATGGTGCTACCTGATATGTACACAGAGGCAGCCCTAGCCAGCTCCCACAGAGTGGACTGGCAACTTCTGGTGGGCAAGCTGCTGTATCCTGGCAAGGTTCTGAACTAAAAGAAGCTAAGTATACAGGGGACGGCCATTCACAGCATCTACCCAGCAGACCCAAGGTATCAGGGAGATGGTGAGGACAGTACAGCCTGTTTGCATAAAGCAGCCAGGATGTCCAAGCCTGCTGCACTTCTCTGTGTTCATCTGAGCTCCTTCATTGCTTCCCATGGGGGATGCTTTAAGAAAATGCATTTATCAAGCATGTAAGCAACCCCATCAAGGGCCAGGCTCTGCTCTAGATGTAAGCATCCATGTCTGAGGCCTCATATTCCAGGGGGTGGGCAGGGTCCCTAAATACCTACAAACATGATCTTGACCTTTTCTGTTCCTCCCAGAACACAGGATGGCTGTAGTCTGATGCCAAAGAGACTTGTACATACTCTAGATTCAGCCCCATCTCCCCATACACCGGAAAGCACTGGAGCGAAACCCGCACTTATAAAAACTGGAACTCAAAATGAACATGCTGCCTAGTGTCTACTTCTACAATAATTTTCAGCTTAATAATCTGTTAACTGTGAGTGACGAACTCAGAGTACCTAGAATGCATGTTGAAAATAAGTAAAAATATATAGTAGAAACAGAAAGAGAGAAGCAGAGCCTAGTTAGGGATTCCACATAGACTAATTATCTTTCTATAAGAAATAAAATTAGTCTCACACATCACAGTATATACCAAATCATATTTAATATAGCAGTTAATATTATAGGAAAAGTAGCCATTCTTTACATTCATAAGTAGGAAAAGCTTCTTAAAATAAGAAGTTACAAAACATGATTGGTTTGAATATTGGTCTTTGCCCAAGATTTATCTACATAACACACAGTAATTAAAAATACCAGACTAGTGGAACTAACCTTCTTGGATGTTTAACAGACATACTTTGAGGACTATAATAATTTGGTCAGTGGGACATAAAGGACAGTTTTTGCTCTTTGCCTTCCTAGGTCGACTACTTCCAGGGGACTATGAGCATCTCTCAAAATCTCCAGTAATTGTGGTGGGTCACTTGTCCTCTTGATCAAGGAGGCCAAGGAGATCCCACCCAGATGGACTTGACCCAGTGTCCAGTCTACAGAGGAGGGTCAACACAGAGGAATCATTTACTCCATGCTTTCAAGAGAAGTCAACCATGGTCAAGCAAGACCTTTGACTTATCTTCACATAGGCGAAACTGGTAAAAGAAAGGAGCCAGGGGCTCCTCCAAAGACCCTGTGACCCCTGAGGAACAGATCCTCAAACTACCTTAAGAGTAAAAATAAACTGGTTTGTCTGGGCCAACTGTATGGCCTTAAACACCAAAAAGGAAAGTATAACCAAAGATTAAAGGGACCAATATAATTTCTTAAGAGTCCATATGCATAGCTAAAGGCTATGTAACAAGCAAGAATGCCAGAGAGGAGATAACTTCTTTTGAGTTGTTGGCCACAGTGGCCAAAGGGATTCCCAGATAGTAACACAGCATAGAATTGGAAAAATGAACAGCAGACCCCAATCTTATCTAAAGGAATATTGACAACTGATTGCTGCTAGATGAGGAAAGCTGACCCTCCTAAAAAAAAAAAA
>NW_008340118.1:479764-502437 GCF_000622305.1 Nannospalax galili | reverse complement strand
AAAAATTTTAGAACCACTTTCAAAAGTGATATATCCCTGGTCTGGTGTGTGTTACTGAATGTGTTAAAGCTATAATGAAATGCTTCTTCTAATCATGTAGTTATTAAAATTTTTTTTTAAATATAATGATTAAAAAATATTTCACTACAAAAGACACTGTCTGAAGGCCAAGTTAAGATCAGAAACAGTTGGAAGCAGTGTGAAGTGTTGTGACAAGGACTGATTTCCAGAGTGTAGACAACACTAAGAAGTCACTGGAGGACAGACAGCCCACCAGAAAACAAACCTAGGATGTGAGCAGATTCTAGGAAACCAAAGTACCAGGGAAAATGCTGAGTAAAAACCCAACTGCATCTGCAACAAGGAGATGGACATGCAGAGGCTTCACACTCTAGGTTGGCCCAATGTTGAAAAGGTCTGAGAACCCTAAGGATGCTCCCACTGTTGGCAGACATCTAAATCATGAGTACTTGGCAGAACCTGACAGGCTAGGAGAGCATGTGCCATGGTACAGTCCCACTCCCACAGGTGTGGCTGCAGAAAAGCGTGTGCCTGAGTGCCCATGACCCCTCTGAGCAAATGAACATCAGCAGAAAGTGGGAAGAATAGGTGCATTGCAAAACTAGATGCATTAAGATTTCACTGTTGAAACTGCAAACCCTCTGATGGACATGTTGCTTAAGCACTCATTGCTAATATCCATGTTGTGAAATGGAAAATGTACTTAAATTCAAGTTAGCAGGTGCCATTGGGGTGAGTGGGGGAAAGGGAGAGTGGGTGGGGGGTAAGGAGTCACACGGGATTTCAGCTTTACTGTGCCACCATCTGAAACAAATGTACTCAATCTTACTTGGCTCAGCAGATGCTGGAATGTCATGTCTGGTTTGGATCTGGGATGCCAAACCACGCTCTTCGCTTTTCCAAAGCTAATTCCCTCCCAAAAGATTAAGAGGAACCACAAAGATAAAGGCAACCTCGCAGTTTTGTGGGTAATTGAGCTGCTGATTACATACATACCAGCTAATTAAATTAAGACATTCAAAGCACCATCGTTTGGTACTGTGCTGATTAGTCACCAGCTGTGCCCTAAGTGACAAGCAAGGGATAGTCACACCCACCTCCCTCTTTCCCCAGGGCCTCCTTCCCAAGACTGAGGTTTGCAGAAAGGCCCAGAAAGTGTCTCTCCTGGGAGGTCTGTCCCAGGCAGGACCCTTGGCATGGTACCAGCGTAAGAATAAACAACCTCAGTTCTCAGCCAAGCATTATAAGCACAGAGCAGACAGAGTTGTCATTAAAACCCTGCCTCTGTTCTGACACTTCCACCCTGCAAAATGTCTGTCTATGTGAACAGTGCTCCACAGGAAATGGCTTCAAGTAGAAGTGTGGTTGCCTAATTGTGTTTGTGAAAACCCCACTTTGCAAAGGAACCCTGAGGCAGAATTCTTTCCAGGGTGAACCACAGAGCACAGCACCAGGGAGATACAGAGCTAAGAGTCTGGTGCAGAAAACCCATTTTGACAAAGTACAAAGTTGAATCAAAATCCACCCAAGTTTGCTAAGTTCTGTACCCCGCCCCCAACAGCAGAGTTCTCAGCTCTGGAGAGGTAGTCCGATGTCTGTCCTATGCTTGGATCCATGCCACTTGCCCCTTCAGCCACCCATTCCTTTTCTGGGCGTTTTCTGTACTGTATGTGTCAATGTTCATGTATTAATTTTTATTACTTACAATGGCCACTTAGTTAATTACATAAGGGCAGCAAGCTCCCTGTGGGCATTCCTATCTGTGCCCGAGGAGCACTGTGGAGTTGGATGCACAGGCAGACCAGTCTCAGCATGATGAGGTAGACCCTGGAGTAAAGACATGAGTTACTCTGAACAAAGGCACTAGAATAAGGCCACAATCCCTGTGGAACCCACAGTTTTCTCCAAGATGTGTCATATGTCTAAAGAACCAGAACCAAAAAGCTAGCATGGTCCCCAGATACTGTTGTAATCACAAAAGAGGAGAAGAGGGAGCTGCTACAGCTGCCACCCGAGCAGTACTTCTGAGCTGGAGCTCTGTGTGTTCCGAGTCCCTGAGCTGCACAGGCCAAGTGGCCCAGCACCTGCACTGGACTTGAGAACATCAGCACATAACACAGTAGTAGTGTACACTCCTTCCTGAGGAGTAAGCAACCACCACATGGGCACAGGCAGGACAGCTGACCACACACTACAGCATGCCTGTGGTGCTAGCCCTCTGCCAATAATGTCAGCCTCAACGGGCGTGGTGGCACATGGCTTTAATTCCAGCACTTGGGAGACATAGGCAGGTGGATCTCTGTGAGTTCAAGGTCAGCCTGGTCTACATAGTGAGTTCCAGGCCAGCTGGGGCTACAGGGAGACCCTGTCTCAAAAAGACCGAAAACAAACAAACAAAACCCACAAAGAATGTCAGCCTCAGTTGGGGATGACTTGGTAGAGGATACTGCCTGGGCAAACACTCGGCCCCTGACTGAAAAAGAAGCCTGAATCCCGGTGCATCCACTGCCAGCTGCTTGGCTACATCACAGGTTTTAACATGTGTGTAACAGAAATCATAACTGACAGGTGCTTAGCACAGGGCATGTCTGAACACCAGGCACAGGCTTGGCCTCGAGTTGCTATAACGACAGTACTCCTTAGTCACAAAGCACCTATCAGGGCTCTGGGACCCTGGGGAGTTACTTCATCCTCTGTAACCCTGTCTTTGCCTAGTCAGCCATAGCAGACACAGGATTTATTTGCCCAAGCAACTGCTGGGCCTGCAAAGGGAATCCCCCTTCCTCCTCTCTCCTTTCATGCACATGACTTAAATAGCCAGCCAGGCCTACATCAGGCAGGTGTTGGCTGCCTGTCAGAGCACAGACCACCTCCCTCAGTGGCAGACACCCAAAGTAAGGAAACTGTGGTTTGAATATTTCCCTTTGCAAAGCAACTTCTGGCACTTTGCCCATCCGCCACGAGGCGTCTCCCTGGAACCCTGAGACATCCAGGCTGTCATCACCCTTCAAGTTCATCCCCTGGGCACAGGAGTTTCCACTAGGAGTTTCCCATCCCCATATTCAGGAATAAACACACTGACTAACATGATTGCTCTCCGTCATGCATGCAGCCCTGAGCATTCATAAGATTCTATCCACTGACCTGGACTTTCCTTCTTAAAAAGCCTCTGAGGACAGCCAATCCTGCCGATGCAGAGGCCTCCTGGGACCAGTGGGGTCCCTGGCCCTTGGTTGGGGAGGAAAAGACACTATGCTCTGCCAAAGCGTCTGTCTCTGAGCACAGACGACCTCGGGCCCACCATGCTGCAGGTCGCTCCTGGGCCATGCTGGCCACGCTGTGGACACATAGAAGCCCAGAGACACCTACTGGGACGTTGTCACTGGCACACAGAGGAAGCAGCACCTGTGGGGCAGGAGCTGATCCCCCGAGGCAGTCACTGGAGTCCCAGGAGCATTCCCCTCCTCTCAAAACAGGCAGCTCTATGGCGACAAAGAAGGAGCGGTGCTGGGACCTCTGTATCCAGGGACCTGCAGGAAAAGCTGAGCTGGCCAAAGGACGAGAGCCATGCCCTGCAGTGGCTGAATGCTGGAAGCAAAGGCCACAGCTCTATGTGGTTGCATCACACACACATACACGTGCACACAGTACACATCCATGCACTATGTGGTAGCATCACACATACATGTGCATATACACACAGTACACATCCATGCACTCATACACACAGAGACAATATTTCTGCCAACAGTTCAGCTCTGTGTCCACATGTAGTGGAAGCTACAGAGCAGAGAGCCCTCTCTGTCAGTGACAGGAGCTGCCCCATTCTGGTGAAATAATTAAAGCAGTCTTAGCACTGTGTGGCCTCCTAAGGCTTCAGGCAACCCTCTCAGCACATGTTGGGGTCTGCTCAGCCTCTCTCCCCAGTGCAGACTATGGATCAGCCAGGATGCTTTAACCACCGCTGCAAGCTGGGCTCCTGGATGGCAGATGCTTATTCCCCATGCACCGTAGTCTGAAGCCCAAGCTAACACCAGCAAGGCTGGACCTCCCTCCTTGGCTGGCCACATCCTCCAATGATTTTCAACCTTGTATGTCTGTGTCCCAGCCTCTCCACTGACAAGAACACCAGTAGACAGGATCAGACAGTGCCAATGGCCTTACTGTGCTTCAATCTCCCAAAACAATCACATTCTGAGGTCCTGCAGTCAGGACCTCAACATGAATTAACAGGCCCAACTCAGCCTGCAGCAATGGCAGGATCCCCAGCGAAGAACTCCATCCAGTATTCACTCAGAGAACAAGAGAGGCGAGGCTGCCCAGCTCTTCCTGCCTTGGGCTTTTCATACCGCAAGGGCACTCTCCGGCCTGTCAAACTTAGGTCACAGGGTGAAGTGATCTACCAGCTGGTGAAGCAGTGAGGCTTTTCCTACAGAAGAGATGCCTGAGAGAGCACTGAGGACCTGGAGAAGAGCCACCTGGTCCCACAGAAGATTAGCCATTGACACTGTAGGGTGAGAGGATGGAACGAAGTGCAGGGTGGGCTCGCAGGACTCACATGCCCTCCAGTCTTGTGCTTTGAGCCAACCTCTCCCCTTGGTCTTCAGTGTCTCATGTGTCTTTACTGGAGATTAGATTAAGCCAGTGTGAACTATTTTTATTTTTTTTAATATTTTATTATTTTTATTTTTTATGTGTATGCATATATTGCCTGCATGTAGGTAAGTGGACCCATGTCATGCAATGCCCGAGGAAGACAGAAGAGGCTGTCGATCCCCTGGAACTGGAGTTACAGACAGCCGTTAGCTGCCATTTGGGTGCTGGGATTGAAACCCAGGTCTTCTGCAAGAACAACCAGTGTTCTTAACTGCTGAGCCATCTCTCCAGCCTGTGATTATTTTTAAATAGGACTTTGCATCTACCATCTGGCCCCATGGTCTTCAGGTAGGGGGCAGCCTGGCAATTGGCTGGCACAGCCACACTCCAGGTGTACTTGCCACTGTGCTCAATAGGAGTCTGGAGCACCTTGGGAATACTGGAGAGCCGAAGAGCAGAGTACAGATACCTCAAGACCTTGGCTGCAAATGCAAGAATTAGGGACACATCTATGTCTAAAGAGATGATCTAGAATATACTGAAAGGTAGTCTTCAAACCTTAAAGAGGAAAAGAAGGAGAGGAAAAGGAAAGCTTGTATGCTAACATAGCAAAGGTGTAGAGACAATTATGTCAAAAGGTGACATCAGCTGAAGGGGTATTAATGAGATTAAATATTTAAATTAATTCTGGGATGATAAGCTTATGGTAATGATTAGGTTATACATGAGGACAACTCTTGATGTCAAACATCACTTAGAGGAAGACTGAGCCTAGCAGTTAACCGATGGTCCTCAAGGGTGGGGCGGGGATCAGATGCAGCTGTCTCCCCATGATGTCTGTATGTCACTGCCATTCCCAGTGCCACCGTATTTGTTTTTCATTTCTTAGGAAAAAACAAAAAACCCAAGCCGGACAGACACTTATGTTTGTATTTTTGTTTGATTTTTTTTTTTTCCTCTCTTGAGACAGGGTTTCGTGCTGTAGTGTAGCCTGGCTGTGAACTCATGATCCTCCTGCCTCAGCCTCCTGAGTGCTGTGGTTACAGTTCTATACCACTATGCCCAGCCCAGATGGACATTGTTGGGGTAATGGCGACCTAGCCCCTCACCTGATCTTGAGCCTTTTGCATTCTGTCACACAGATGAGCAGGCAGACATTCCTGTCCCCACCTTTGCACCTGCTCTGTTTGCTGTGAACTGTCTCTTCAGACTCGGATTTGTCCTACAGTTGAATCACTCAGAAGACACGAACAAGGTCCTGCCTCTCTGCAGGTAGGACCAAGGACAGACTCTTCTTTTCCTCCCTCCTTTCCACAGGCAGCATCTTGTTTACCCAGGTTGGCCCCATCTTCCTTGTTCACAGTTGTGCTCCTGGGCTCCCCTGGCATTCATCAAGTGGACAAGTATCTTTTCCAGTGGAAAAGTGTCCCTGGAAGAGCCGATCCTTTTTCCCAGTGGGACAGAGGAATACCAACTCTGGTGACAGTGCCATACTCAACCAACTGCCCATTTTGAACTAAATTCCTTACAAATAAATTTTAGTTCTAACTTCAGAAAATTTAAAGAACTAACAATATACTTCCAAAATGTGCATAATGCTTGGACTTTCTGTGCCCCGTGTTAAACACAAATGTCATGTCTTTAAATAAAAAGCACCGTGCCTGTGTTGGCCTTGTTCTGTGCTGTTCCAGCACAAGTCTACAGCTTGACACCATGTTGTAAAAGTAAGTACAACTCAGATGAGTTCAGTGCAACATCACACACAGCAGTGTGAAACGCAACCTCAGGGGACAGACTAAGTAAACACTGTCCTCACAGAGGATGCACATTCTGCCATGTAGCTTGTTCAGTGTGCTGTGTGCTGATGAAATCTTACACTGCAGGCGGAGGGGCAAGTTTGACAGTCACTGATTTGCTGAAACTTGGAAATACACCAAGCTGTGAAGGCCAGTGAGGATCTCAAGGTTTAGCAACGAGATGGATGCGATGCCTTGGGAATCTTCCACATGAAGATGCTGACTCACCTGAAATGTTGGGAGAAATCCAGGCCAGATACTGTCCAACCCAACCCAAGAACACAGAGGAACCAACACCCTGAAAGATTCCTCCGTTCAGGCTGAAACTCTGTTAATTCCCTCCTTTCCTGCCCCTCCCTCGTCACCTCACTGCAGCGCTCCAGAGTATCCAGGCTGTTTTTGACAGCTGCTCCTGTATGTGAAGTGCTTAGGAGCCATTTCTCAACTGCAGGACTTGGTCTTATCTATCTTTGTGGTTGCCACATCTTGTTGGGAGATCGTGCATAAACAAATCATCAATTTTTAAAAGAACTGTGTTTGAATTTTTGGGTTTAGGCCCAGGAAGGGTAGGCCAGCAGAGTAGAGATGACCATGAAGGCTGTGGTGCCTGATCTGAGACAGCTCATGTCTTTCTAGTAACTTCCAGGGGTCTATAGATTAAGCCAGACTCTGGAGGGACTTGCCTGCACACACCCCATACACACACCCTGCTGCCCCAGGGCTGGTTCCCTAAAGAAACCGTGTTTATATTTTGGCTTCCTCCCTTGCCTGTAATTTGGTCACAGCACTAAACATTGTTCAGAAGTGCACTGTTCTGAGCCAAAGGCTCTTGCAGAGGACATTGCCATGACTTTCTATGGTGTCCTTTTTCTTAGGCTCTGGGGATGCTTTCTCAGGGCTCAGGCCTAGAAACACGTGTTCATCTCCACCCCTGGGGGATTTTGCTTTGTTCTTTGATGGAATTTTGTTCTTTGGGCCTACTGTACCCAGGTTCCACTCTTTGGGTGCCAAACCCAACCCATACCCCTCTGCAAACACACTGAGCCTTGGATGCGTGCAGTGGGAGCAGCGCAGGCTGGGTACCAGCTTCATCTTCCTGCCTTGCCTTCACTTCAACCAGGCACTTATGTATTCTTTTCAGCTCTGTACTGCGTGTGTTTAACTTTATTGAAAGCTCTGACTAAAAGATGAGATGTCCAGAAAGAGATATTGCCATAATCAAGATCTTTAAATCAAAACAAACTTCACCCAAGAAGCCATCCTTGAGGATGGAGCAGCCTGAGGGCTAAGCTAGGCAAGGAGCCAGCATTCAAGGGCCTGAACTGGCTGGGGGATAGCTGCCTGTGCTCCAGGGGACGGTGGGCAGGCTACCTACCTTACTTCAGTTTTCTTAACCCCAGAAGTAGATGGAGACAGCCTCCATTCACCTCATATATTAACAGTGTCATATTAGAGACATTCATCTATTTTGAATTTTATTTTCATGTACAAAGACCTACAGATATAAGACCATTGCCTACAGATCTGCATAGAACCAAGCTGGTGCCCACTTAGAACTATGTGCTAATGCAGAGAACCAGAGTCCTTCTCACCCCACTGAGAAATGCTGGGCACGTTGTTGGAAAAACAGCTTTTCTTCAAAAGAGATTAAGGCTCACAAATCCTATTTCCTGGCTCTGTCAGTGATTTTTGAATATGCTTTTAATACTTTGTTTAATTTAATTTTTTTGAGACAGGGTCTCATGTGGTCCAGGCTGATCTGAACCTCACTATGTAGCCAAGACTAACTTTGAATTTCTGATCCACCTACCTCTACCTCTCCACTTCTGGGATTATGGTCATGAACTAATCACAACGCCTGGTAATACTTTTATTTTTAGAAAAAAGAGATATGGAAAATATGACAGTAATTTCTCAGCTGTGGATGTAGCTCAGTCAATAGAATTGCTTACCTAGCGCACATGAAGTCTTTAGCTCAACCTCTACCCTGCATAATCCAGGTATGGTGACATGCACTCTGGAGGTGGAGGCAAGAGGGTCGGGAGTTCGAGGCTTTCCTCACCTACACAGAGAAGCCAGCCTATATGAGGCCGTGTCTCAAAAATAAAAAAAAGCAATTTCTCAAACAAGTCCAGCAAATAGACTACAAGGGCAATACATGATGGCCTGGGCTAGACTGTAATCTAATGTCAACTTACTGCAGAAGAACATAAATGTGTTAGGGTTATCAAAAAAATGGGTAGCTTGAGGAGGGTAGAGAATGGGAAGTTTGTTCGGTGGGTAGTGTCTTAGTTTGGGGTAATGGAGTTCTGGGGGTGGACAACAGTGATGGCCGAGCAATAATGTAAAGGCACCTGATGACAGCAAACAGGACACAAAGAAAGGGTAAAATGAAACATTTTGTGTTAGGCATATTTTACACACCAACAATTTTTTTTAAAGAGTTCTCAATGATAAACTGTTGGATTCTGACTAGTTGATTATCTTCATCTAAAACGTTCCTTTTTTTTTTTTTTGGTTTTTTTGAGACAGGGTCTCCCTGTAGCCCCAGCTGTCCTAGAACTCACTATGTAGACCAGGCTGGCCTTGAACTCACAGAGATCCACCTGCCTCTGCCTCTCGAGTGCTGGGATTAAAGGCGTGCGTCACCACACCTGGCAAAACTTTCCTTTTTATTAAGTCTATATAAACATTGCCTGTCATTTTTCTTTTGCTTCAAAAATGACAGAAAAAGTGGCTGAGTGGCCCTTTCTCTCAACTGTAAAAATACACATAGGAACATTGGACCTACTTGGGTTCCAACAGGCAAGCAAGGAATTAGAAAACGATCCTACAGCCACAGGCACTCATCTGCTCCTTACATCCATCTGCAGCTGGTGACCTAAGACATCTTTCCTCTCAATAGGAAATGGAATGTCAGGGTGCCTCAGAAAGCAACTTTGTCTTTTCCTTGGCCCGCACTGGTCAAGTTCTGTACCCTACTGATTCTTAGGTGTGAGGACGGCTCCTCCTGCTCCCCACCTCCGACTCACTGTCCAGGGCCCCCTTACCTTTCTGAGAAACAGCTTCTGTAGTTTCCTGTGAGGCAGCCTGATCATCCTCACTGCCCAGGGCTGCTTCGGTTCCACGGATGCTCAAGCCATTCTGCCCACTGGGCAGCCGCGTCTTCTTTTATCGCCTCCCTTGGTGCTGTGCCAGCACGTCACCCGGCAGCAGCAGCTCCCTGGCCCATCTCCTTCCTTCCTCCTCCCCTCAATCCTCTCCAGCAGCCAGAAGGCCATCTGAGGAAGTGTTTACCCCATGGGCATCAGCTGGGTGGCTACAGACAAAGCTCTGAAACTCTAAAAGGGATGGGAAACAAGGAGCCATCCACCCAGGCTCCAGTCCCTCCTCTATAACTAAGTGCAGGCCCCTCATTCCACTTGAATCCAAACAGGGGTTAGCACATCTGGAAGAATCTATCAAAGCCAAGGCTCCAAGTCTAATGTTCAAAGCTGTCGGAGACCTGGAGTGACAGGCCCTGTGACCCTCCCCACAGTTTGTCTGTGTACTTGTCACTGGTCAGGCTGACAATCTCCCTTGGCAGCACTTAAAAGGAGCCTTCCCTTTCCTGCTCTGTGTCCTTTCACTACGAGGCAACAGTGCTAGCGGGGGAATGTGCTTGAGAATGACAGCTTAGTGTGTGAAGCTGGTTCTCCGGGCACAAAGGTTTGCCATGAGAAGTTATCACTATGCTGCTCGTGTGGCACATGAGCCACACAGACATGCACATACATGAACATGCACACATATGCACACACACATTTGTTCAGGACAGGTTTTGGTGGCTGGGAAAATGCTTACTTTTAAAGCTCTCAGTTACTTTTGGAAGCTGACACTGATACAAAGCAGTGACACAGGGAAATTAGTTGAAACTTCCGTTCTTCCTTTTCTCACAAATCTGCTTGTCTTTATCTCTAGTTGTATATTTATCTTTGGGGTTTTTTGTGACTAGATCTTACTATATAGCCCAAGCTGGCCTTGAACTCACAATCCTTCTGCCTCAGCCCTGAGTATCTGATATTACAGGTTTACATCAAACTGGCCCTTCTCTTATAAACTCCTTCTTTATGTTTTCTTGTTTTTCTTTCTTTCCTCCTTTTCCCCCTTCTCATCCTTCTCTCCCTCCTCCTTTCCCTGTTTCTCCCCTTCCTCTTCCTCCTCAACGTTTTGTCAAGTTTAGAGATTAAATCCAGGGCCTTGCCCATGCTAGGCAAGTGCCTATCATTAATCTACATCCCCACCCTCTTTTCACTTTGAAACAGGATCTCAATAAGTTGCCTAGGCAGCCCTTGCCTTACAGTCCTACATCAGCCTCCCAAGTGGCTGGGACTATAGGCCTGGGCCACCGAGCCCTTTTCTCATTAATCTCGGCTCTGCTAGTTTACCCTGCCACAGCTCTGTCATGACTTCTCCCTCTATCCAGATGATAAAAAGCAATTGCTCACCATTCCTAGTCTGCAGTGGATCTGTCTCTCTCCCCCCAGGACCCTGGGTAAGGCCTGTGCGCCGTCTTTCACAGGAAGAAGCATCTTCCCCCACACTCCACTGCTAACTGGAAGTAGAGTTCCACAGCAGACATGGTCTGCAGCCTGGTCTTGTCTCTGCGCAAGTGACTGCTGTGGTGGCTACTGAGGACACCATAAAGGTCGATGGTGATGCTTCTTTGAACTGTGCTGAGGGTACTTCCAGGTGTTACAGAGGATAATATAAAATGTTTCCCTTAAAATATGAACTCTTGTGGCCTTTGTGAACATTGTTTTAATTTTTAACGTAGTTTCCAGGCTTGATTGAGGCATAAAGCATTTTTTATGGGATTTTGCTTGTCAGGGGAATAAGCGCTGAGGATCTGGAATTGTTTCAAGTACGTGAAAATAAAACCAGAATCCCTATTTTCACTAGTGAGCTGCTCCCTTTTCAAGCCCTTAGGAAAGGTGCTTATCTCTCGCAGGGAAATGGTCCCAGCTTGGCCCACATCACTGCCACTCAGGAACAGCTGTTTAGAGAAAGGAGGTAGACTTATTTGGGGAGCAAATATTTTCTCAGGTTATCTTGTGCATAGAATAGAATTTAAGACTTCCGAGTTGTTTAAATACCTACTTCCAAGGGTGCATGGTCTATACCAAAGAAGAGAACCCACGAGGGAAAAACATCTAACAGTATTGACAATAACCAGGCTCCGCTGGACATCAGGATGGTGAGAAGCTGCACAGGGACCTGCCGGCTACAAACTCAGGACTGAGCTCTATTCCACCATGCCCAGGTCTGGGAAGCTGGTGCAGGTTAGCCAACACAACACAGCAAAGCTCGTAGTTCATCCTGACATGCTCTTCTCTCCTGAAGCCTGTTTGCCTGGGAAGCTGGAAATAGCCCACTCCCTGGACGCTCTGTCCCCACTTTCCTCTGAGTTGGTGTAAAGGAAGATTGGGAGGGAGGGATAGAGAGCAGGTCTGAATAGCCCTGACCTGAATCATTACATTTTATAATTGTAGTTTGAGCCATCCTAAATGCAATTCCATTCAAACCTCCACAAGAATTAAAAGGCAGTTACCCAGGACTGAGTGCCTTTGAAAGTGCATTAGCCAAGGCTTTGATCTCAGGGAAACCATGGTCATGTCATGTTGGGGATGCTGCAATAGAAACCTTTCATTTTTAATGGAATGTAATTGCAGGTGCATGTAAGTTGTGGACTGGATGTTGTCATGGTGACCACAAGAATCGCCTTTATTTAATGCATGAGAGATCATCATAACAACCTTGGCTTATTCATCTCCAACTGCATTTTTAAAGAAATGATTTTAGAAACAATTCTCCCTGTTTGCTGGTCACCACTGCTTTGAGGAAATGCTACTATGATCACATGGGCACCCACCCAGCAACAGAACCTGGATGTCAAGGAGCTGTGTCCAGAGAATCAACAGCCAATGCTGTGACGGCACTGGCTTCCTGTTCCCATTTGACCATTACAACCTGGGCCTTGGAGCATCATGTCTTCTGCGATGTGCAGCGCTGTTTACCCACCTTGGACCCACTCAGACCCACTCAATGAGGGCCTGATATGTCAAGACCCCATGTGCTGTGAGGCCTTGTCCTCTCCATTAGGAACAGGGATGGAAGTGTCACCTCCACACAGTGCATAGCCACAGGTTGCCTACTGTACCCCAGCGTCAGGACTAGGATAAAGGAGCCTCCGGCAGGAGAGTTTCTAGGTGGACATCACTCTCTGAAGTGCTGCTGAGGAGAGGAACCCAGTGACATGAGGGAAAGGAAACCTAGCTCCATGGGCTAAGGCCAGGGTACTCAGTATTATCAGTTATCACAGAGCCACACAGATATCCCATCTGGACTAAGGCCCCCGAACCACTGAAATCCACAACCTGCAGCACATAAAAGCAACCAAGGCTCAGAGCCGCCGCCTGCAAAGCAAAAGCGGAGTTCCAGCTCCCCTTGCTCCCTCTCCACTGCATTTACCCTTAAGTGCATTCTACCAACCACCTTTGTCACTTCAGCAATCAGTCTAATCCTTAACATCCTCCGGGGACTCTACACGTGTGTCTGTGTGTCCCATATGTGTGTCCACGTGTGCATGTGCAGCCCTATGGGAGAGGAAGGAGGGCATACAATGGCCTCCATCCTAGCACTTTTGTGGCCCCCACACATGGTGAACGTAGAGCTGTATTGATATGCCGGAGCTGGCATGATGGAGAGTGGCCTCTGCCTTCGCATAAGAGATTATCTAGAACCACGGGAGGCCAGCTCCAGTGTGCCTGGGGCCGAGACCCTCCCCACTCCACACTCTAGTATTTGAGGACACTCTGAGAGACATCCTGCCAGCTCCACTCTCAGGAAAGCCCACAACTCCACAGAGGAAGAGCAGTCCCCCAGCTTGCCCCCTGAACACCGCCCTATCCCTGTAGACTCCTGTGCAGGAGGAGGAGCGATTCCACCAGGACCTGGGCCAGTCAGTGGGAAGTGCAGGAAAGCACGGCTGCCGCAATGCCCTGGGCAGATCTGCTCCACACACACACCGGAGTATATGAATGCAACACCATAGATAAAGTTGTTTAGAGGGGGGGCGGGTGATAGCACAGTCAGGAAACTGATTGCTGCGCAACTGTAAGGACCTGAGTTCAGATGCCCATATAAAAAGTCGGTGGGAGCAGCGGTTGAGGAGCTAGGCAGATCCTCAGAGTTTATTAAGCACCAGTCTGTCTGGATCACGGAGGTCCGAGTACAGTGAGAGACCTTGTCTTGGAGAAGAAGATGGAGAGCAACTGAAGAAGGTGTGCAGCATTTACTTCAGACCTCCACATGCATGTAACACACACACACACACACACACACACACACACCCATAGGAACACATATGTAACCCTCCCACACAATAAATTATTTAGAAACACAGTAGTTTGGATCTTGAATGCACTCAGTGGTCCTTGTGCACTCAGTGGTCCTTGTGCTGAAGAGTTGGTCCCCAGCCTAATGCACGACTGGATGGTAGTAGAGCCTTTAAGTAACTGGATGTAGAGGGGTCTAGGTTCATCTGTGGTGTGTCCTTGAAGGTGCTGTGTGGTGCTGGTCTTTTCCTCTTTTGTTTGGCTTCCCTGCCATGAGGTGAGCAGCTTGCCCCACCACACCCTCCTGCCATCATGAGGTGTCCCCACCTGAGGCCTAGAAGCAATGGATCTGCCCAGGGCAGGATGGAACCTCTGAAACTGTGAAGCAAACAACCCTTTTCTCTCTATAAGTTTTTAGGGTGATGGGAGCCGAGTGACACCAATGAATTAATGAGTTCATGGGCCTCTCTTCGATGCCTGGATACCAAAGAGAAAACTGCTATAACGTGAGGCCTGTGGTCACTGTTACTGCTTGACACAGGGAACTTACATAAGGAAATGTTGGGGGCCTAGTCCCTCGGAGTTCCAGGAGCAAGTCAAGATGGTGGGAGGAATCACACATCTTGCCTCAGGGTTTCTGTTCCAGACTTGCAGAGTTTTGTTAGGTGACATTTGCTTAGCATGAAGCAAGCAAGGCCAAGAGCAATCTTAAATTCCTTCTCAGTCTTCACTCACATGGAGAAAAAGTTAAATGTTATTTATTTTCCCAAAATAGACTGCAGGAGACTGTCTTGGATTCCAGCACGTGTATATATCACAGGGCCATGTTTGGAATGAACATGGTTCCAATTCTGACCTGCATCCAGCTCTATAACCTCTGTGTTTGTGTTTGAAGATGAAGATGCTAACAACCATGAGTACACTGTGTAGCTGTAAGTGCTCTATGAGTCACCACTCGTAAGATTCTTAGAAATGGAATAATTCAAGATTGTGGCGATAGTTCAGTGGGTAAAGTGCTTGCTGTGCAAATGTGAGGGCCCAAGTTCGAATCTCCCAAACTCCAATAAAGCCAGGCATGGTGGCACATGTCTGATTTCCAGTGCTCTTAGATGAGATAAGGGCAGAGACAGGAGTGTCCCCAGAAGCCTGCAGACCAGCTAGCCTGACACACACAGCAGTAACAGAGACCCCACCTCAAACAAGGCTGCATTCTGATCTCCATACATACGTGCATGTGCACACATACACACGGGGAATAGGGGTGGGGCATCTAACATAACTTTTAAAAGGAAAAGAAAAGCAGGAGTGAAGGAGGAGTTCCTTGTATGGGGAAATTAGAGTTGACAAGACAGAGTAACTGGTGTGTCTGTCCCCTCTCTATGTACCAAGGGCACTGAGAAAGTCAATGCAGACTATAAGGCACTCTGCAGATGGAGTAGCCAACACCTTGGTGAGCCTTGTATAAGTCAGACCAAGATTCTGTGATGATACCAGCAAGGAGAGGGGCACATACCCTCTTATCTTGACAAAGTTCAAAGGAATGCTGTATGATTTTTTATCAGATCTATGTTTCTACATCCACCATCATGTCCTGAATTACAATAAGCCCTAATCATCCACAAAGAGTAGCTCCTGGACCCCCTCCCAATTCCCAAGTCTGGACTGATATAAAATGACAGAATATTTGCCAAAACTTATATATAACAGTCCCCTAGACTTTATGTCTTCTCTAGATGACCTAGGATGTAAATGCATGTACTAGAAAATGGACCTTTTTTTGTCTTTTTGAGACAAAGTCTCCTTATAGCCCCAGCTGGTCTGGAACTTGTTATGTAGACCAGGCTGGCCTTGAACTCAGGAGGCCTCTGCCTCCTAGGTGCTGGGGCTAAAGGCATGTGCCACCATGCCCAGGCCAGAAAATGGATTTTTAAAAATATTTTTATCTAAGGTCGGTTGAACCTGTGGGAACAGAAACCACAGTTCAGAGGGCCTGTGCATAATATTTCCCAGTTACAACACTGTTTACACACGGCTGTGACGGACTCTCTGGGAAGTGTTTGAGAGCTCTACAAAGTGAGGTTTACTTATAAGCAGTTCTGACACCGGCCACTCGTGCTCCACCATAACCCTGTATTGCATGCCCCTCACCTTTAAGGACTTTGAGTTAGCTGAGGCTGGGGAAATCTCATCGCTCCTACAGGGGAGAGAAAGCATGTGGAGTCTCTCAGGGAGAAATGAGTAAGCATTTAGAAGCAGCACAGAAGGGCCTCCGGCAGCCATGGGCCAAGGAAAGCCTGGAGAGAGGATGCACGAAGAAATAGACTGCCTCACCACAACCAAAGAGGTACCTGTGTTCATCTTTCTGCCACTGTGACAAAATGCCTGTGATAAACGACTTTAAAAGAGGAAAGGTTTATTCAGCACACGGTTTAAGAGGTTCAGTCCATGGGCTCCTGGCCTGGGTGTCTTTAAGTCCATGGTGAGATGTTGTCATGGCTACAGCATATGGCAGAGGAAGCAACTTGCTACATCATAGCCAGAAAGAAAGCAAGAGAGAACAGAGAGGGAAGAGACTGACCAGAATCCCATTATCCCCTTCCTTCAAAGGCACATCCCCAGTGACATCATTTCCTCCCACTGTGTCCTACCTTCTGAAGTTTCCACTACCTTCTAATAGTTCTTCAGGCTGGGAACCAAGCCTTCAACCCATGGATCTTTGGGGGAACATCTTAAATCCAACCTATAGTATGTTTCAAAGCAGAGGGTCTGGGACAGATCCTGACAGCTGTCTCAAGCCAGTTGAAAGCATGCCAAGACTCCTGCCCTGGACCCAGTAGCATGTAACTGTGGGCCTCCACAGACCTGGGTGCCACAGTATGTAGTAAAGTAGTTCAGGTACTGCAGTGTGGTGGCTGTCCTTCCTCCTAAGGGCTATTCTGGTGGTGCCAGAGGCACAGAGGAGTCAGAGGTGAGGCAGGAGGGGAGTGAAAGTCTCCCAGTACAGATGTGGAGGCAGTCAGCTGGAGCTAGATGGGAGGCAGAGCCAGCTTTGTGACTATCTACCCATGAGTGTGGACTGTGAGAGCTGTACAGACCCTGAGACGGGAAGCTGTGGTTTGGAGCCAGCAACTCTCAGGAATATGGCCCAAATTCAGAAGAGCCTAGAGGGCTGGGGAGATGTTCAGCTGTTGGCTTTTTGCTGCACAAGCATGAGGATCTGAGTTCAATTCCTAAATCCCACATAAAAATGCCAGGCATGGTGACATGTACTCATAATCCCAGCACTAGGATGCCTTTAGTCCCAGCACTCAGGAGGCAGAGGCAGGCAGAGCTCTGTGAGATCAAGGCCAGCCTGGGCTACATAGCAAATGCCAGGCCATCCAGGGCTACAGGGAGACCTTGTCTCAAAAAGACCAAACAAACAAACAAACAAATAAATAAATGTGGAAAAGGGTTGAGAAAGACACCCAACATCAACCTCTGGCCTCCAAACACATGAACATATATGTGCATGTATAGCCTCACATATATGGACACACAAAGACATACATACAGACACATACAAAGAGCCTGGAGGTCAGCAATCTAAGACACACCAATGTAGGATGCTAACCCTTCAATTAACACACGGTACATACATGCAGTTGTATCTTAAGACATGTACCTATCCTACAACCAACTTACTTGCATGTGTTGTGTGTATGTACAAATATACATGTGGAAGATAAACAAAGTGCTTACAAAGAATCTCTGGAGGCTTATCTCTGATTCACTCTGGCTTTTAGACAGAAGCCAACCTGGGTGCTGGGGCTGGGTCGTATTAAACAGCCAAGTGGGAATGGGAGCTCTGCCAGGAACTAGGTACATAAGCCAGACTTTCTACTCCACTCGCAGGCGCCAGGACCACAGTGAAGGTGTAAAGAGTAGACTGTGCACTGAAGAAAATCCCAAAGCCCTGTCAGCCATAGGGACACTGGGGAGCTGTCAAGGCAGCAGTGCCATCATGCTGTTCATATGAAGTATCTCCCCTGACATACACCCCTTCTTCACACTTGTCTCCACAGAGCACCAAGGGGATGAGCCACTCACTGAGGTTGCAGAGCTGTACTCAGCATGGCCATGGGGGAAGGGTTGTCCCCTAGATATCTGGGGACAATTGCTGCTGTGGGCTCCCCATGGCTCTCTTGGCCCTGGCTGTTCCCTGTCTGCTCCTTCTTCTGGGGTGTCCTTTGAAGCAGAGGTCCCTTTCTGTTGTGTGAGAAGCCTGTGGACAGGCACAGGGCATGTCAGTACACAGGTCTCTGATGGGGCCTAAACTAATGATAGGATGGCTGCTCCCTTTACTCTGAGAGTTTTCCAAAAGATGGCCTTACTCCCTCTGGCCCTTCCTCTCTGAAACTGTGACTTAGAACGTGCTGGTTTAAGCTGAGTGGAAAGTGTGAGATGCCAGGCTGGCATTTAGAACTGAAAATCTAAAGGGCCTCCTACTTTTCTGAAAGGCGTGAAGCTGGCCTCACACTTCCATGCAGAACTCAAAGCCCAGGCATCTCAGCCACCTGCCCTCTCAGGTCACCATGAAGGAGGAGATACTTTGGGGAACTCCCAGCACTCCAGTCACAATTCCTGTGAAAGCTTCACAGCACCCCTACTCCTGCTTCCCCAGAGACCAGGGCACCTGGGCTGTGCTTGTGGTGCAGAAGTTCACAAGGCAAAGTACATATCCCCAGCCCTGTAGTGGCTGAGAGCATGCAACCCCTACATCTGTCAGGCTGTGATGCTACATGGTGAGGCTTGTACTAACAGATTCAATGCTTGTTTTCATGTTGTTGAATAGAGCCTACCTCCAAAAGGTGAGATTACCTCAGCTATCAGTCACTCATCAACTACCAAATCCAGATACATCTAATACAGTAACTCTGTGCTGTGTCATCATTCTAGGATCACCGTGATATTTTCAGTATTTAGGACGAGCTCAGCATTAACCAATATGTGTGTGTGTGTGTGTGTGTGTGTGTGTGTATGTATGTGTGTGTATACATACATATATGTATATATATATACATATAATTACTGCACCAAACTTCTTCATAATTTATAGAAAAGAAGAGGAAAAATATTTTCCTGTGACCCTAGAAATTAAGGAAAACTTTGGGACTTTGGGAACTTTTGATGTCTTCTTTCAGGCTTTTCCTACATTTCATGTGTGGTTTGTTGGGAGTTGGGTTAGTCATTTTTTTTTCCCGAATTTAATGCTTAGCTTATCTCTATCTATCCCAAAAGGACTTTGATCAGGATTTTCCTAATTCCAGGTATGTCCCTGAATATTCCATAATTTCTGCTGAAGTGCTACACAGATTTCTAAGTGATCAACTAATGATTAAATACAGCAAGGAAACCGCATTAGTCTCACTGGCGATTACTCAGGGAAGACCACAAAAAGCCACAGAGGTTTCCACGTTCTCCTTGTTGACTATAGGTTTCCTTATTGGCAACACTCCCCGCCCCATTCCAGAAATTTCCCTCAGTACCCGACCCATCCCATGAGTGTCAGTACCCGCCTGGTGCCTCTGCAGTCCTAACGCAGAGTCACTGGTGGGAATGGACCACGAACCCCTTGTCTGGAGGCTGCTGTGGCAGGGGGCTTTGTGGGAACATTTTCATTATAGAATCTTTGATTACAAAAACACCAAAATTCCTGATGCTTTAGCCATTTTAAAATATCACCTCCAAATTATCAGCTCCACCAAAAAGCAACATACACTGTGATATCAGTTCCTGTGCTTCAGGATCCAAGGCAGAGGCGAGGAATGACTTGGTAAGAAAAGCAGAGGAGAACAGAAAGGCGTCTCTGACAGACAAGGGAGGAGAGTCAGAAGGTTGGACAGAAGAAGGCAGCACATCCTCTGGTGGCTGAGTTCTAATATGAAAACTGTCACTCAGATGGGCCTGCTACCAGTCACCAAGCCTCACAGCCAGGAAGAGCACACACTGCCTGGTGTTTGGGGAGTGTCCCTGTGTTCTAAGCGGTCAGTGCAGCTGTCTGCTTTTCAACCCAATTTTTTGAGTCATCTCATTATTTCATTTGCATATCAAAAGTATCTGACAAAACCAGATCAGTACACAAATGATTAAGAATCAAAACCAACATATATACATGCCTCATGCCAGGCAGGTAGCTGACTAGTATTCACCAGGGTGGTCAAGCACCTCACACGTTCCCACTGTGGGCAACAACTTAGTTACTTTTCATTCTTTACCCAACACTGCCTTTGTCCCTCCATCTACAAAAGTGCAACCTTAGCCTCTGCTGTTGCACGACAGTGCTCAAGAGTGACCATGCTCCTGGGTGCTCCTCTGCGGCAGGACTCCTGTAAGAACATGGCTTCTTCTTTGCCAGGATCTTTAGAATCAGCAGATGCATGAACACGACAACTCTGTGAAATAGAGCATGTGTGTTCAGTGAGATAGAATCAGGAAGGAAGCACACAGCACGGCCTTCAGCAGGCAGAAGGAGCTACTTCCTTGAGGTGAGTCAGGCTGTACACTGTGACAGAAACACACACGCACGCATGCACGCATACACGCATATGCACACACACACGCACACCCTGGAAATTCCAGTCTTTGATTCCTCTCAGATGTCTTTGAATATGGCAAATAATTAAATGGGGGAAATACGATAGCAAAGAAATTTAATAAAGAAAACAGCTACTTGCAGGTCTTATTAGGAAAGATACACAAATGACCTAGTAGTTGTTTCTGTTCCATCAGCCACCTTGATGACAGGACTAGAAAAATGCCCCTGGGCACATGTGTGCACCATAGCAGCTGACTCTATTCTGGCAGTTCCAGCCAGGGGCCTGTGGATATAAGTCTTTTAGAACAAACTTTTGCAGTCTTGTTGAAAATGTCTATGGAGCTGGGCGTAGTGGCACACGCCTTTAGTCCCAGCACTTGGGAGGCAGGCAGATCTCTGTGAGTTCAAGGCCAGTCTGGTCAACATAGTGAGTTCCAGCAGAGCTAGGACTACAGGGAGACCCTGTCTCAAAAAGATTAAAAAAAAATGTCTAAGGAGTGAGGTTTAGGAAGAGAGGAAGAAGAGAAGGGCCAGCACAAAAAGGGCAAAATGCACCACCCTGTTGCTTCCTGTGCTTTCCAGATTGCTCTCCAAGAATTCTGGGTAAGGTCTGATTTGCAGGTGTCCCTCACCCCTGAGAGCTTTGAACACGCTAGCCAAGTTCTCTCCCACTGAGCTCCACTCTGAGCCCCTGATTTGTGACTTTCGTCTTGAACATAAGGGATTCCTGCCTGTTATGCTCAAGACACATTAAAGTATGGCCAGGCCCACTGGGGAGTTAGTGGAGCAGAGGGACTTGCCACAGCACCAGGCTCTCCTTCACCTGGACTGAGGATGTGATCTAGAAGCAACATTCTTGGGCAATCTCCAATGCCAGCCATTGTCTTAGCGACCACACCTCATAAGATGCCATCACTTTCTGCAGAAATGACCCACCAGCAGTCCTCCCACACACTCTGGTCCCTAAATCCCACCCTAACTCCTACCAAACACACCTCATTTTTTTCCTCTTAGTATATTCCCTCTCTTTCCATTTCCTTCCTTCTTTCTCTCTCTCCCTCTCTCTTTCTCTTCTTCCGTTCCTTCCTTCCTTCCTTCCTTCCTTCCTTCCTTCCTTTCTTTCTTTCTCTCTTTTTCTCTTTCTCTCTTTCTGAGATGAGACAAAGTCTTGCCATGAAGCCCTGGCTAGCCTGATACTCGCTATGCAGGCCAGGATAGCCTCTAATTCATAGTAGTCCTACTTCCTCTGCCTTCCAAGTGCTGGGATTATAGACATGACATACATAACTTCAACTAGAGCCCTATGTTCAGTTCATTTCTATGATCAAGAAAGGTACCCAGTATTAAAACCTCGCCTTACTGAGTGATAATATATATAATAATAATAACAAAATGTTTCCCAAGGAACAAGCTCCCTGAAGTGAAATTTCACTAAGTACAGCCAATCGCAGCCTAACTTCCCCTTTCCTAAGGAGGGTAAAACTTAGACTTCCATGATTTCCAGGCATGACCTGAAGCTCTCCTCCACAACACTCCTTATCTCCCTGAGTTCATTTAAACCAGGATGCCCTTTAAAATAGTACTCCAACATCCATCTCACCCTTAGACACAAACAACTGGAGGGAGGGCCTTTGGGCAAAGCCAGCGCCAGCTATCAACCATGTAACCCTACCAGCACAATGTTTGTCCCTTAAAAAGGACCCCAATTCAGTGAGAGAGTGTGAGTCTCTTACTTAGCCCATGCTCAGTGCCAGGCTGCTAGGCAAAGCTTGCTCAGCCTTGCCAGGAGTACCTCAGATTTGGAAAAGTTAAATGGGATTCAGAAATGGGCAAGGTTGTGTCTTGTGTTGTTTGACGTTCAGTGCCTGGTGTCAGGGACCTTCCTCCAACCAGATGGGACACTCAGCCTCATCCTCTTGGGCTCTTTCCACACACATAGGGGAGAAGCCTACCACCTAGCATGTGAACTCCAGCACCTCAACCCTTGATGATACTCTGAGAAACTTTCATTTTTCTTTTTGGTCTTTTTGAGACAGGGTCTCCCTGTAGCTCCAGCTGCCCTGGAACTCACTATGTAGACCAGGCTGGCCTTGAACTCACAGAGATCCATCTGCCTCTGCCTCCCGAGTGCTGGGATTAAAGGTGTGTGCCACCATGCTTTTACAAACCTTTCTTACTTTTTTCCTTTCATCTATCATCTATCTATCATCTCTCTATCTATCATCTATTTATCATCTCTCTATCTATCATCTATCTATCATCTATCAATCTATCATCTATCATCTATCTATCATCTATCATCTATCT
>NW_008340118.1:403194-479699 GCF_000622305.1 Nannospalax galili | reverse complement strand
TCATCTATCTATCTGTCTGTCTGTCTATCTATCTATCTATCTATCTATCATCTATCTACTATCTATCTATCTATCTATCATCGATCTATCTATCTAATCTATCATCTATTTTTTACATGTGGCTTTAAGAAAGTTGCCAAATATGCCAGAACACCAGGACTATTTTTGTTCAACATGAGCCAAAGAGGACTTTACTGCATTGGCATAACTTAATTTCACCCCACCAGAACCCACCTATCTAGCTGGCTCTAGCATCCTCATCAGACATAGTAATGATTACCCATGTCACAGGTGCTGGACACGTTAAGAACTAATATAAAAGTACCTTGAAAATTTCTTATTTGTGAGTTGCTGAAAACAAATAGCCATTTAAAGTATGAGGCATCTAAAAATGCCTGTCTTTGGCCTAACTCCCAAAAGCTGCTTCTGAGAACCTGCACATGGTTCAAGAGTAGTGGGCACCAAGAGCACACACTGAAGGCAGATGGAAAAAGACCTACCCCACACTGGTCTTCTCCTGCCATTTCTGACCCTTCCTACCTTAAAGACATAGAATAGATGTTTAAAAGGAGTATTGCACATAAAATCATATATACATCTTCCTGATGACCATAGATTCCCAGTAAAACTCTTCATCATAAGGCATAGTCCAATGCTGGTCCAGTTTAGCATTCAAGGCAGACCCCTGCTATTCAAAGACATTATTGCACAATTTTGTGCACTGGCATTTCCCCAGAACATCAGAAATTTAAATTTTTAGACATTAGATTTCCAAAAAAGCACATCACCGTTTGCCTTGCTAGACTCTTGGTGGAGTAAAACAGTCAAAGAAACTAAGAAAGTGTCACATTTGTCATTTTTTCTAGAACAGAACACATTAGCAGAAGGAAATGCTAGGTGCAGATCATCTTACCTCTGTGGACGAGGCTGGCTGTGTCTCAGCTGAGGTGGTCACATCTCCTTTGCCCTAGGAGAGCAGAGTGGAGAAGGAACCCAGGTGAGTGTCAGTGTGTGCAGTGCGGGTGCCTTCTCTAGCCCCACCCACCACAGGCACCCACCAGAACAGCCCTCTTCTTGTTTCTGAACATCAACCTCCACATGACAAAGTGCCTCAAGGAGCTTCTGTTGCAGGAGACTCTTAAAGACCTAAAGAGGGGAACTTGCACTTTTATGCAATTTTTAAAATTCTGCCAGAGGAAGTGATGATGCCCCCATCATGAGTCTCAAAACTCAACCGAAAATAGCCACTAGTTTAAGCTGTGGGTGGGCTGTATTATCACCGGCAGCAGGGCAGGAGAACCTTTAAGGTCATATCTTAGTTCCCTGTTGCACTGAAAATGCTCCCTGCAGCAACTGTAACCTACATGCGAATTGAATTACACTAAGTAAGCATATACCTAGTTAAGATTTCCAGTCCCCAAACCATCGATGCTTAAGGACATGTTCAATAAGGACCCTGTGTTTTCCATGCTTTTTTGGCTGGGATGATTTGGAGGTACTGTGGAGATTTACTTGGCAATGTGGCCTTAGGGCCTTTAAAACAGAAGTTGTAACTGTCCCCATCTCTGCATAGTCAGGTGTTGGGGGACCCTGCTGCTAAGGTTGTAGTCCTCCATGTCCGGATAGCTCTAAGGGGCTATATGGAAGGACTCCCTTTCTCAGTGGGGGGCCTCCTGCTCTCTGCCTGGCTTACCTGGAAAGTGCCGCCAAGCAAGGATGCCTGACCTTATTTGGAACATGACCTTTGGCATAGTTACCTGCAATAAAACTACCCCCAGGTTTTTTCTATATGATAATTAGGCATTGCCCCATAGCCGGATGATAGAATCCCCCTACCACATGTAAATAAAGCATACTGCAAGCACCTATCAGCTGAAGCTTTGGCTGCTGCCTCCACACTATATTTTCCCTGACCCCCACTGGATAAACGGAGCTGTATCACTGAATCTGACTCCCCAGAAGGGCTTTCTTCCGTCAGTGCTCACTGGCTGTCCTGACCCCATTCATCGCTTCTGCTCCCTTTGATCTCGTGGATCGGAGGCCAACAACACACGAGGGGAGGGAGAGACCCCACACTCAGGGAACAAATTTTCAAGCCAGCAAGATGGTTTAGAGGGTGAAGGCACTTGCCACCAAGGCTGATGGCCTGATCCTTAGGACTCACATGGTGGGAGGAAAGAACTAACTTCCACAAGTTGTCATCAGACCTCCACACATACACTGTGACACATGCATGTGCACACACATACACACAATAAATAAACTATAGAAATTATTTTTATATATTTTTATTTTTATTCTATTTGTACGAGTGTATTGTCTACATGTATGTAAGCGCACCTGTGCTGTGCAATGCCTGCGGAGGTCATAAGAGGGCATTGGATTCCCTGGAACTGGAATTATGGATGGTTATTAGCCACGATGTGGGTGCTGGGAAGTAAATCCAGATATGCAAGAACGGCCTGTGCTCTTAACTGCTAAGCTGTCTCTCCAGCCCCCAAAAATAAGAAATTATTTTTAAAATATTTTATTTATTATTATTATTATTTCTTTTTTTTTTTTTTGGCTTTTGTGCGAAAGAGTCTCCCTGTAGCCCCAGCTGTCCTGGAGTCACCATGGAGACCAGGCTGGCCTCGAATTCACAGAGCTCCACCTGCCTCTGCCTCCGGAGTGCTAGGATTAAAGGCGTGCACAGGATTAAAGGCATTCGCGGTGGCCCCGCCTATTTATTTTATTTTTTTATTTTATGTGTTTGAGTGTATTGCTTGCATATTGCCACAGGTAAGTGCACCCCTGTCGTGCAATGCCCGCGGAGGACAGAAGAGGCCGTCAGATCCCCTGGAACTGGAGTTACGGACAGTGGTTAGCTGCCATGTGGGTGCTCTTATTCGAAACCAGGTCTTCTGCAAGAACAAGTGTTCTTAAGTGCTGAGCCATCTCTCGAGCCCCAAGAAATTATTTTTAATACACACAATGTTTTCTGTTTGATCCAGGCCTTTTTCTGCCACAGTTGTACTCTGCCCTCTGTCCCATAACTCACATTCACTACTGAATATGAGATTTAAAAAAAGCTGAAATTCAAGTCCATCTCTTTGCCCCTTACTAATAACCATGGTCCAACTGACAGAGAGTTGCCATCTGCATGAATGAGGAGGCCAAAGGGGATTTTCTGTGTCATTGCTGCCTTTTCTGCTGCTGTGATAAAACACCATGACCAAGGCACCTTATAGAAGGAAGAGTTTATTTGGCTTATGTAAGTTCCAGAGGGGTGAGAGTCCAGTAGGGTGGGGGGACGTGGCAGGAGGCAGCTGGAGCAGAGAGCTGAGCACTCACATCTTCATGCAGATTCAGGAAGCGGAGACAGAGAGACTGGAAATGGGCACCCACCGCTGAAATCTCTGAGCCCACCCACTGCTATGTTTCCTCCAACAAGACAGCACCTCCCAGGGATTCCCAAAGAGTGCTGCCAATTGACCAACATGTTCAAATGCTTAGAGCCTGAGGGACACCTAATTAAACCTCCACAATGATCAAAAATGATTTTGTTAAAAATGTAGATTAAAGGTGAAAGATTTATACAATCTGAAGAGAAACCAGAGTGGTGGCGCACACCTGTAGTCCCAGCACTTGGGAGGCAGAGGCAGGCGGATCTCTGTGAATTCAAGGCCAGCCTGGTCTACATAGTAAGTTCCAGGACAGCTGGGGTTACAGGGAGACCCTGCTTCAAAAAAAAAAAAAAAAAAAAAAAGTGGATTAAATCTGATTTGAACCTAGACAGGGAGCCAGTACTACGTGACAAGTGTGGGTAGCAAGCACGGAACTCTCAGTATTAGGATTTCTGATCTGGAGACCATGCTGTCTTGACCTTCCTGATTCTTTCAACCCGGCCCTTTAAGTGAAGCTGGTAGTGTAGAGGGCCCTACTCGTCTGGTGATGGAGCGGCTTGAAGTCTTTGTTCATATCCCTGCAAAGCCACACTGGCAAGCAGCAGGTAGAAACAATGTGTTATTTTCTTTTTAAATTTTTTACCAAAAAGTATTTTTATGGGGCTGGAGAGTTGACTCAGTGGTTAAGAGCACTGACTGCTCTTGCAGAGAACCCAGGTTTGATTTCCAGCATCCACGTGGCAGCTAACAACTATCTGTAACTCCAGTTCCAGAGGAATCCAATGCCTTTTTCTGAGCTCCATGGGCATTGAACGACACAGGTGCACTTACATACATGCAGGAAATATACACGTAAATTAAAAATACTAAAATATTAAAAATATTTTACATATATTTTATATTTGTGTGAGGAGTATGTGTGTGTGTGTGTGTCCCCTGATGATCTGTGTTTGATCCCTGAGATCTACACGCTAAAAAGAGAGAGCCAATTCCCTCGAGGTGTCCACTGACCTACACACATACACAGTGGCATGCATGTTATTTTCTAAATGAAGTCAGCACACAGGAGTCTAGAATAGCTCGCTCCCTTCTGGTGGTGACTTGGCTGGAGCCTAGCTACTGCTCTGTCACAGACATGCACTGTGCTGATGGCTATTGTGCTGGAAGAACTTCAGCCCTCACTACATGCACGCATTACCAGTGTCATGCTGCAAGACACACAGCGTGTCGGCACTTGCCTCCCTGGCTACCAACCAGGATTCATTTCTGGGTACCAGATCTTGGGCCACCCAGCCTCAGTTTCCCCATTTGTACAGTCAAGATGAGGAGGATCTGCCATACAGAACAGTGTAAGGAGGAACAAATACCAAGTTCCAGTGACAGATTGCCAACAGGTGCTGGCCCTGCCGAAAACACGGGGAACATGGAGGCCTCCTTCACTGTATACGATCATGTGACCCATGAGCCTCTAGCCCTTCTTTGAGAACATTGGTGACATGTGTCTATCCTTGAGCCATCTGGCACAAGGTCCTAAGGCTACCCAGCTCCAGGTCTGTGAGGGTATGCCCCAAAGAGGAACTTCAGATGACTCAGGAAAAAGTTCACACAGGCTGAAGGAACTGGGTCTGTACCTGGCACCATCTGAATTCTACTTTCAATAAAGAATAAGGCCATGCAATCAACATTAAGATTCTGTCATTAAAAAAAATCATTTGAGAGCTGGGGAGATGGCTCAGTGGGTAAAAGCACTTACTATGCAAGAGAAAGGACCTGAGTTCAAATTCCCACAATCCATGTAAAAGCTGGAAATGTAGCACAAACGTCTGTAATCCCAGAGCTCCTACCAGGAGATGGGGGTGAAGGCAGGAACCCCTGGGAGCTCACAGACTGGCCAGCATGGCAATTCCATACAAACAAAGAAACCTTGTTTCAAATAAGGAGGAAGGTAAGAACCAATACCCAAGGCTGTCCTTTGACCTTCATACCTACGCCATGGTACACACAGGCCTGCACATACAAACACACATGCACACACACAAATAAAGTAAAAAACAAAATAAATGTAAAAATCATTATTTATTCTTAATTGTGTCTCATGGCTTTGAGATCTATCTTGGGCCCTTCCTCCAAACAAATACACACACACACACACACACACACACACACACACACACACACACGCTCATCCCCACCTCTCCAAAGCCCCTCCCCCACTCCTCCATCCTGCCTCCCACATAATTTGGAAGTTCTGAGCCCTTAGCATGAAATATCTTACAAGACAATTTTCCTCCTTGCCACTAGGTGCCAGCAGAGGATAGGGCAAAGCTCTTCCCGGCCACTGCCAATGAAATGCACTCACAAAGGTAGGGTTTGTAGCCATCTGCTTGAGAAAGCCATATTTTGGGGGGCGGGGGGGAGCTGAAGTAGTGTTCAGGGCAGTTTAAGGTTTTTGACAGACTCATGCTGCAGCCCAGGCTGGCCCAGAACCTGCCACCCAAAGAAAGAAGTACTCCCTCAGTTAAGAGACTCCAGCATGATTTCTCGGTGCGTCTGTGGGTACACCTTTCTTCCACAACCAGAGGCACTTAGAGGTGGCTACACTGTAGAATCCTCAGAAAGTTTACAGCGTCTTACTGAGAGCTGGGAGATCACAGAACCCCAGGGCCTCCCATAGGCCTTGACAGGCCATCATGGAATCTTCAGAAACACAGACCCCCATACACAGCAAGTCCTTCAGATATAAAGCTCAGCATCTGCTGAGCCAGCAAGTGATGGTGTTTGTGTTCAAGCTGTGTTTGCACAACTAAGACCTTGTTGATGGCCCAGAGATCAAGCAGAAAATGGCACCATTTCATAGCCAAGTCTGCTGGGCCTAAAACACATCCTGAAGTACTGGGACTCCTGGGGAAAAATTCTCCTATCCAAAGACAGCTGAACATTCAAAGCAGTGGTGCTGAGGTAGGATATGTGGTTTTTAAACATTTTTCTAAGGAGATGTACAAGTTTAAATATAGATTTCTTACAAATGTGATGTTCTGTCCACTGACAGCGTTAGTCCTTGTAAACACAAAACTTCTTTAAAATCCCCACAAGAAGCAGGAAACATTGAAAGTTCCCCCACAGGTCCCCTTCTGCTTAACTCCTAAGGAGTGCTGAAGAACTCCACAGTGGAGCACCAAGGAGCTGCCAACATCTTGCCTGAGACACCTGTGGCTCTAGAGCAGATACGTAGAAACACAGTCCCGATTTCTGGGCAGAGAAAAGGAGTTTGAAGATCTGGCTCCATTCAGGGAGGACCACTGTGACCTCATTCAGGACTCTGAGAAATCAGATGTCCCCAATGGGCCAAAGTCCCAGAGAACTGACAAAGTGAACAACCTTGAGTCCTCTTCCACAAAGGGGTGGAGTTGCCAGCAAGGTGAAAATTCACTGAGGGCCAGGAAACCCTTCATGACTGGATGTCATGCATTTCACTAAGATTCACGGCCAAGTTTACACAGAGCCAATGGTCTGCAGGACGGGCTTAGAGAGGGGCAGGGATGCAGGCTCCAGGGACGGAGGCATCGGAAATCACTTGGGTTGACCATCATCACTCACAGCGATCCAGAGTATAAAGAAAGATGGGAAAGAGGAGAGAGGAGTTGACTCCTCTGGCTAGGTGCAGATGCAGGTGGTGGCCAGAGGGCAGTGGCTCCAACTCCTCTTCCCCAAAGGACTCCTCCTCTTGCTACACTTTGTTCATGTCCTTAACTGCTGGTCAGAAGACTCCCCAGAAAGGCCGAGGGCCTCCTTCCCTGGGGAAGAGCAGCCGTCCCCACTTTCATTCCCTTCATTTTCCTCCTCCTTCCCTCCCTTCTCCTCAGACACAAAGGGGTAGACAGGAAATTTCAAGAGAACAAAGAGTAAAAGCAATGCTGATGTGTAACTTCGAGGTAGAATGCTTGCCTAGTGCTTGCTTTCTGTCAACACGTGTTTTCTACTTCCAAATGACAGTCCGTCACTGAGGGAAGTCCGGACAGGATCTTAAGGTAGGCAGGAGCTGAAGCAGAGACCGTGGAGGAACGCTGCTCACTGGCTTGCTTCCCTGGCTTGCTCAGCTACATTTCTTTACAACCCAGGCCCACCTGCCCAGGGATGGCAACACCCACAGTGATCTGGGCCCTCCTACCTCAACCAGCAATCAAGAAAATGCCTCACAGACACGGCCACAAGCCAGTCAGATGGAGGAAATTCCTCAGCTGTGGTTCCCTCTTTCTAGGTGACTCTAGTATGTGTCAAGTTGATGAAAATTAATCAGTGCACTTAGAATGTGGGGCCTGTGTTCAATTTCCAGCACTGAAAAAAATTACCTATTGTATTTGTGCAGTCTCCTCCACAGAGTCAAGTTCTTGTGGCCTCTGACACTGCTTCCCCAAGTAGTGTGTGAGCACTGGGAAGAAACCCCCAATTCTTCCTCCTTCCCTGATGGGTGAATCTCACAGTGCTCAGGACAGATAAGAAACAGGAACAGACGAGTATAGTACTCTGAGACACTATCTGGTCTCACATCAGCACCTGTGCCACTATCTCAAAATATAACTGAGGCAGCATGTGTGTATTCATGACATTCCCTCTCAGTATTCTTAGACATTTTCCCATTTTGCTCTCGTGACTGAATATTAGCATTAGAGTAGCTTTCCCACCCTCCAGGAGGCAGCAGAAATGGAGGGGCACAGGAAGACATAGAGCCTATCCACCAGAGGAGACCGACCATGGGGTGGAGGGACCACTGCAGGCAGGTAGCAACAGAGATGCCAGGAAGGCTGGAATCAGAGCAGGACCATGTGGCTTTGAGAGTTGGGAGTGTCAGCCTTGCACAGAGTGGGGCAGAGCAGAGATTAGACTTGGGTTTTTCAGATGGCAGTTAAGAGTCCCCACCCAGCACCTGGCTCTGGCCCATGATAGGCTAGTTGCAGAAAGAATAGCTCGAAGGCTCTCTGAATACAGCAGGGGCAGTCAGTCGGAAACTCTGCAGCCAACTTACACCTGCTTAGAGTGTGAGTGAAAACAGAGTTAAAGGAAAGGCAAGTCCAGAGGGTTCAACAATGAGAGGGGATCAGTCACATCCTTGGACTGACTGTGGCTGTGCTGGGGGGAGTTTTAATTTCTGTAATTTCATGTTTAGGATTTTGTTTTAACTTTTTAATAAGGTGAATTTTGCATGACATAATAGTAATCATTTTAAAGTAAACAACTGTCAGAGCGAGGAGAGCCCAGTAGTAAAACACGAGCCTAGCTGCATTCAGGAGACCCCAGACAGATGGTAGGTTTGAACATGAAAAATTCCCATGTGATCCAGAAACTGTATATTTTAGAATGTACACCAGGTTATTCCACACAAGTAAACAACTGGTACCTCAGGTTGCCCCACACAAGGAAACAACTGAGCAGCGTTCATGCAGTTACAATGCCACGTTAGCAAATTCCAAATTGCCTGCATTACCTCATACCCATTGAGTGGCTGCTTATTGTTTCGCTCCTCTAACCCTGGACCACTTCATGACACTTTCAAGGTCCCCCATTACAGTGGGGATGGTGGGAATTACTGCAGGAGGCATGTGCTGGGAAGGGACACTGGAACCCAAATCATCGGCTATAGATGGAACAAGTATGGCTCTGACATGTCCTAGACTCAGGTTAACAGTACATATACCTGTAAGACTTTCTTGTTAATTCAAAATGCCAGGCCCAAGTCTTTTTTGAGTTTGTAAATGATGATGGTGTAGCTCAAACTGAAGCTTCACATGACAGTTAGTCTTGTGTTAGGAACATGTCTGAGCCACCTAGCAGACACATAGACAGAACTTCTGCAGAGCCAATACACAAAACCAGGCCCAGGAGGAATGTCAAAAAAGAGGGAGGTTCCTGAAAGTATCCTCACAAATGAGAGCTGGGGTGGGGGTGACAACCCACCCTAAGTGAAAGAGAACAGACCCAAAAGGCCAGATCTAAGTGAGGTATTCCACATAACAAGAGCAATACTACATAGAATACAAACTCAGCAATGTTGTTTTGAAGATAACAAGTTTTACTACATTTAAATAAAAAAAATATGAATGCAAAACACAGTGCTCATCACCTCAAAGGGAAGAAATGAGAATTTATTCTTAAGCCGAATATGAGTGACTATGGCCTGGGAACATGAATTCAGGTTGCCTCAAATATCATGTTCTAATGTGGACATAGTTTCATGAAGTTTTTCATAGTTAGAGAACAAGATATCATAAATCAAGATATGTTTTAATACATTGCTATAGTGACCCCACCCCATTCCTTAGGACAGTAGCACTCTGCTCACTGATAGTTAGGCTCCTGTCCTTGGCTCACTAAGAGTTAGCAGACTTCTTTGGACTTTGTTGATGTGGAGGCTTGAGGAAGGAACAGTCTACTCCTAGGATACTAGGAACAGACCCATCAGACAGCTATCTCTGGAGTGCCAGGACAAGCTGTCGTTTCCCCCCGCCCCACATACACATACACCATTTATGTTTCTGCATACATCAAAGGAGATTTGTTACTGGGTCAGTGGCCATGGCCTCCAGTGCACTATGCTATTCTCTTACTACAATGGAAAAATTCCTATGTGTTTTGCCCCACTTGAGCACTTACCATATGTAAACTCTGTGTGAACTTCAAATGCTGAGCTTTCAATAAAGACTCTCAGGAGGGCAGTGAAAATCCTCTTGAGCTGGCACAAGCTGAGGGTCTCCTGGTCTGATTTCAGTTTTTCAGGAACAGATGCTGTAGTGGGCATCTACATATTGATTTCAGGGTTATGGAAAAGTGGGGAACTCTTATTTTAGTTTTCAAATGATATCATTGGCTCTTGGGTTGGTGGAAGCTAGGGGTCCATTAAGTAAATACACTCCAAAAGGTATCTTTTGTAATTTGAAAAGATGTTAGGTCAAACACAAAGGTTAGCAATGAACAATTATTAAGGAGACTAAAGATAGACCAAGGGGGCTGGAGAGATGGCTCGGGTTAAGAGCACTGACTGCTCTTGCAGAGGACCTAGGTTTGATTCCCAGCACCCACATGGTGGCTAACGACCATCTCTAAGTCCAGTTCCAGGGGACCTGACGCTTTCTTCTGACCTCTACAGGCATTGTATGACATCGGTACACTTACACACATGTACGCAATATACTCATACACATAAAATAATAAATAAAATATATTTTAAAAAGAAAAAATAAGGATAGCCCAAGATAATTTGGCTTTGAACCTGCAACATTCCACATTCCAACTCGCCACAAACACAAAGTTCTGATCAGCCAATCAGTCTTTCAGAATCTTTAATGCATGTGTAGATTTTTTTGAGAACTTCAATTTACAAAAGAAAAACCATTTTACTAGTTACACAATACCACAAAGTCAACTCAGTTATAGAGCAGAACAATGTATTTGTAACTCATAGCAAGAGAGGGATGAAGGAGAACATGTGGAATCTGCCCTGATGAGGTACATTCCACCATCATCAAACGGGCACAGCTTTCATCCCTGAGAGCAGAACACCAAGTACACAGGGAGCATGCAGCAGGGCTGGAGAGAACCTGGAAATCCAGGACTCAGATGCTTTATGACACTACAAAACTAGCTCTCTCGCTATCCCAAATTCAACCACCGTGGAGCGAAATTTGTCCATAACAAGGTAATTTGAAAATGTTCATAGCCTGTGGCCCATCAATAGCACTTTAGGCATCTAGACAAGAGCGAAATCTCCAGTATGTTCATAGGAGACAAGTGCATGGCTGTCCTGGCTCTGCTCAGAAGATTAAAAATGATGAGATAATGAAACTGTTGGACAAATGGAAAGATATAAACTTCCATTTCCACACCAAAAAATGCCACATGTTCTTAAAAAAGATCGACCTAGAACTACATCAACACAAATCTCAAATACAGAAAATTTTTAAGTGTGCTCGGGACTTGATGTGTAGCTCAGTGGTAGTGATTGCCTAACATGTTTTAGACCCTGACTTGTTCCTTGTATCCTACAAAAGAAATTTTTTAAAAGTATGCTTCAAATGGAAATATGGACTAAAATTTCATCCAGTGCAAAATTTTAATATGCCTAAAAGTAAACATATAGACTCCTATACACTGAATTAAACATGTAGACTCCTATACACTGAAGCATGTTCTCCAAAATTCATATGCTGAACTCCAAGGCCATGAATTAAGAATAAGTATTTTGGGGCTGGAGAGATGGCTTAGCAGTCAGGAACACTGACTGCTCTTGCAGAGGACCCGGGTTCAATTCCCAGCACCCACATGGCAGCTACAAGCCATCCTTAACTCTAGTTCCAGGGGAATCTGAAACCCTCTTCTGACCTCTGCCTCATGGCACAGCACGGTATGGACGTACTTACTTACATGCAGGCACTATATTCATACACATAAAATAAAAACATAAAAAAAAGAATAAGTATCTTAGACTGAGTGCACTCAGAGACAGGCTCTCTAAAGAGGTGAGCTTGGCAAAGACATCAGGGCAGACTGAGATCCAACACTGTGTCCATCCAAGAAAAGAAGACAGCAGGGGACTGTCCTTCCACACATTTGTCCAGAAGCCATGCTTTAGCAGTGTGGGGCAGTGTGGCTGTACAGGCTCCTATTTACAGGCCTTTGTCACAGAACCCGGCAAATAAGGTAGCATAGAAGCCAGTTCAGGACAGCCAGAGAACAAGACTAAAGCAGTCAGTGTGTGCTTATGCAATGTAGTTCAGTGTTGGGCTTGAAAACTGTTGATCCACCCATGAGTCTATGGGGCACTCTCTGGGTGTTGAACATGCTGCTTACAGCCACGATCTGCATCCATCCAAGAGACACTTATGGAGACTTAGGCCACAGTGTGTCAGCAAGGCTGCTTTGCAAACCAACCTTGAAACTTACAGACAAGGCAGGTCTGTTTCTATGGCCTTCATCACCTGGGTAGAGCTGCTGCACATGGGTCAAACAGCATACATGGTAACCTTGGAGTAGTTCATCTGAATCCCAGCCACCTAAGGTCATTTTGTTAACTTGCTACCATAAGGAGATGGCTACCTATCACAGAATCCCTTCAGGACTGAGGAACACCACCTTACTAATGTCTCCAGCAGTCAGACCTAGATGTTTTGATACTATTACTGTTGTGGTCAAGAGAAGAGGGTCTCAGCAGAGGAGCAAATGGAGATGATCAAGGAAGTGGCCACTTCAGGAATGTGAACAAGCTCCAAAGAATGTGAGGGTTTAGAGACCCCAGCAGTCATGACAGGCCCATGGGACAGAGGTTGGTCAGTGTGAGAGGGAGAGCTCCACGTTGCTCCCAGAGCAGCAGCCCAGTAAACTCAGCCACAGGGAGAACGCCCACTCTTTCCTGCTACCAAGCCCTCCAAAGCAGGGAAACCCCAAGTCTACTAGTCCCATAGGCTGGTGGTGTCACAGGGCAGGGCCTCCCAGGGCCTCCCAGCCCAGGATGAGGTACAACACTGCCATGAGGCAGATAAAAAGGTCACACTACCTACAGACACATGCACATGCTCAGTTGTTCAAGTTGTCAGATGACAAGTCTTTTAAAATGAGCTTTGTAATAATCACTAACTGATTCATGGCATACAATTTGGAAGGTTCTCAGAAAAAAAAATAGCATTACTAGTGTAACCCTCTTCCCATTTCCATCTTTCCTGGCTCTTTATGTGAAAATGTTTGCCTCTTCTCATAAGAATGGAAACTAGAGAAAATCATGCTGAGGCCTGTTTAGCACAGACCTGGTCCTCCACAGATATACGGGTAGCTAGCCATCATATACCACCAAGTCCCAACTGTTTTACTTCTCATATTCAATTCTTATCAATCAAAGAGTGTAACTTATCAATTATATGCTAACAACTACTATCATAATAATTCAAACAAACAATAGTTTGTGGTAGCAGAATATTACTGAAAACTGGTTTGCAACTTATAAACAGATTTTTCAGTGGTGACTATAAAGGAGATTAACAGAATGATTTTAAGATGAAAGAATAAGAGAAAGGGGGAGTGCCTGTGTTGTTTTGTCTTAACGTCCCAGCGGAGTGGGCAGACTGGGACTCCAAGCTGAGGAGAAAGGAAGGCCGACAACAAACCCGTGTGCTCAGAGAGACACAGTTTTCATGTGTTTTGAAGGCTGGCAGGCTGGCAGATTACCATGGAAACACTCAGGCATGTCGCCAGAGTTTTACTGTAAGATACCAGAATGTTTACTTGCTGAGAGATACGAAGTAATGAAGCCCACTTTCAGACGTAGCTGGGGAGTAGGGTGTACAGCTGGTGATAGGCTTCAAGTCAGAAACCTGTTTGGTTGTGGTATGAGGAACTGCGCATCCAGAAAAATAGATGCTTCAGCTCAATCAGACCAGCTGCTCAGCAGCTCTTTAGAAATATTTAGAGCCAATGATTCAGCGGAGAGTGAAAGGGCGTTAGGCGACAGGCAGGAACTCTAGTTCCTTTCTAAAGGCCTGAATAGACGCTGATGTACTGTGGCAAGTCCTCCCTGTCCAGAGTGGGGCAAGTGCAGCTGGCAAGTTCTGTAACAGTGTCTGGGCCCCAACACCAGGCCAGAGAGAACAAAAGGTGTAGGACAGTGGCTAAATATACTTCTTCACAGGTCACAGGTGGGAATTCAAAACCCAAAGATGACACTGGTAGGCAGGGCCTTTAGGGGGTGTCTAGGGATTAATGGCTTTATAAAAAGGCTCCAGAGAATGAGCTAAGCCCTCTGTCTCTGTCACAGAGGATACAACAGAGTGCTGGCCTCCCCAGGAATGGAATCTACAGGTTCCTTGAGCTTGGAGTGCCAACCCCTGTACTGTGAGAAATAAATGTCTGGTTTTATAAAGCACACAGCCTCGGGTATCTTGTTACAGCAGCAGGAAGAGACTCAGCTGCAAGAATGTGGAATTAGCCAAATTATAAATGCAACTGTCTGCATAATGCATGGTGGAGTCTATGTGTCTCCTCCAAATCACCATGCTGAAGCCTAGTCCCAGTGTGCCATATCAGGAGACAGGCTTTTGCTAGGTGACAGGCTAGCTCATGAGTGTGGTGCCCCATAAGTAGGATTAGGGGCCCTAGAGACCTTCAACCTTGCACCAGGCAAGAATGCAACCAAAAGCTCCATCTGTGAACCAGGAACTGGGGACACCAGACTCTCCAATGTGCACATTCATACTCTGGCACTGAAAGCTGAGCTTTGGGTGTCCACGGGCTATCTAACCCACTATGGTTTGTCACAGAAGCCCAAACAGGCCAAACCCCTTAGATTTCTTTACCAGAGATAACTGCAAACTCCACCACCCTCAACTCAACTGCTTGCCCAAATAAAGGTTTGATTTCCTGAGACACTGGAAGCATGTCTTCAGTTTGTCCTGTAATTGCAAGGAAAATTAATAATGTAAAAGCAGCTGAAACAGGATTCCTCATTTCGGCTTTTACTGCAGAAAGATTCTAAATACGTGAGATGCCTGCTCTAGAGCCTCAGAGCCAACACCCCATCTGATGGCAGAAATGAAAAGACAGAAATTCTCTAGGCAGAAAGAAAAGTAACTGTATCAGCATTTTGTAAATGGTTTACCGAAGGTGTGCCAATGTTTGTGACCATTTACTTGTGCATCTACTTTTAAAGATATTTAAAACACTTAAAAAGATCTGTTGTGCTAAATTTGTGGAAAGTTTACTTGATGAGACTTGCAGGCAAGCTGTAAACAATGAAGATGCTTCTCCATGGAGGAAGGAGAGTCTCCTGGTGGAAGAGAAGAGGAGAGAAAAGACAGTGTGGAGGGGCAGAAGCTCATGGTTTCTCACAAGGAAAGTTTAGTCATTCTATTAAGTTCAGTTTTAAAATCTAGAGATACTTTGTTTATTTAAAATGCTCTGTGTGTGTGCCACCACACCTGGTATTTATACTTATTGAAAAGAAAGCTTTCGAGGGAGAGATGTTCAGCAGGTAAAGGCAAGCGAGAAATTAGAAAATAGTTATGCAAGCCAGGTTTGGTGGCAGACACCTTTAATCCCAGCATTCGAGAGGCAGAGGCAGACAGATCTCTGTGAGATGGAGGTCAGCCTGGTCTACATAGCAAGTTCCAGGCCAGCCAGGGCTACAGGGAGACCTTGTCTCAAAAATCAAACAAACAAACAAAAAACAACAGGAAGAAAGTAATTATGTACGGTTAGGGATGGCACAGGCTCAGAAAAGACCTGGAAGACTTAAATTTACAAATGAGGCTGTACTTGGAACAGAGACAGTTATCAGTTACTTATTCATCGATATGACCAAATATTTGACAAAGACAACTTAGGATGAGAAGGTTTATTTTGGCTCATGGTTCAGGTCCATCATGGCAGGAAGGCAACAGGAGTGGCTCTGAGCTGTGCTGTCGGGAGCCTGCTCACGCCGGGCAGACCAGGAAGCAGAGACAGAAGAATGCCAGTCTGGCTTTTTCCTCTTTCCCTTTTCAGTCAGTCCCAAATCCCAGCCCATAGCATGGTGCTGCCCACATTCAGGGTGGGCCTTTGTCCCTTGGCCGATCATCTCTGGATAGGCCTTCACAAACACCTGAAGGTGTGCCTCACCAGTGCTCTAGGCATCTATTAGTCTGACCACGTTGGCAATGGAAATTAGCCATCGAAGGCAGTCTATAGCAATTGGAATGATGAAAAAGAAGGCCGTAAACCCTGAGAAGCAAGAGACTGATTTCCAGAGGTGCCACGTTATTAGATTAAAATGTCCAGTTTGCAACAAGAACATCAAAAAAGAAATCACGAGGCATGCAAAGACACAGGAAGTGTGCCTCATTCAAAGGCAAAGCAAGCAGCAGCAGCAAGAGGCTGACAGCAGCCCTCCCAGACAGAGCCAGAACACCTCACAGACACCGAGAACCAAAGGAAAGCTTTCATAGGGAAGCTGAGGTATGACCAAAATGGAAATAGCAATTAAAAACTTCATAAAATAAAAAGAAAACAAAATAAACTCTGGATATAGAAAACGAATCATTAAAGGTATCCAAAGGAGATGTTATCAGGCAAAAGAATGAGAAAAGAATGATACGGGACTGGAAATTTCAAGTTACAAGGGCAGAAACAAAAGTGATTAAAGACAGACTGGAAAGAACTGGAAGGGTCTGTGGTACATCAGAAAAGGGTCAACACATGCATGAGGAGTAACAAAGAGAGGAGAAAAATGATGGCCAGAAACTCCCCAAACTTGATAAAGACATGAACACAAACATCCAAGAAGCTCAATAAGCTACAAGCACGGTGCACTCAGGCTCACACTGAGGCACATTTTAATCAGACTGAGAAAGACAAAGGCAGAATTTTGGAAGGAGCGAAAGTGACTTATTATATACCAGGGATATATCAGTATATTTCTCATCTGAGCCTCTGGTGGCTACAAGGTAGTGTGGACTGGTATGTCAAAAGTGCTAAAGGGAAACAAGCCAAGGATCCCATGTCAAACAAAACTAAAACTCAGAAATAATGAAATTCTCGAATAAACAAAAGCTGAGGAAAATTGTTATCAGCAGGCCTGCCTTGCAAAAGATTTACAAGGGATCTCAAAAGTTGAAATGAAAGAATGCTAGACATTAACTGAAAGGCTTATGGAGGAAGAGACATAGAGCTCTTTTCACTGAGATCTGGTACAAACCAAACTGTTTCCTACATGATTTAAGAGATTAGTACATTAAAAACCATTAGCTTATGTTTCAAACATACAGTATGTAAAGATGTAATTCTGTAACATCAACAATTAAAGATGTAGAACGGAACTTTTAAACGTGCAAAACTTTGTTTTTTATTGAAGCTAAGTTGGTACAAACTCAATTATAACATTATCACTTTGGGGTGTTAAATTTAATCCCTCTAAAACCTCAAAAAAGTTAAAGAATGCACATGAAAGAAAATGTGAAAAGTGCTAATGTTGTATTACAGAAACAAACAAATTACAAAAGAAAATAGTATTTAAGAATGAGAAACTAAATCTATAAAGAAAATAGAAATAAACGACAAAGTGATAGAAGTCATTCTCCCCATCAATAACTCCTCTGTGTATAAATTCATGAAGCTCTCCAAACGGGAGACAGAAATCAGAAGAACAGATTTTAAAAAATATTTTATTTATTATTATTATTTTTAACAGAGCATAGGGTAGGGCTTTTTTTTAACAGAAGAGTGGGCACCCCACGTTTACAGCTATGCTATAAAGTCTACCCTCAAATACAGATCCTGTGACCTCCCGACGGCTGCACAAAATAAGAGAGATGCTTCTTGGTGTTCTTGGCTTATATATCCTTTGCCCCTCCCCCCACACGCAGCTAAGGTTGACTGATTGAGTGGGAGGAGTAACTGATTCCCCTTCCACTTCCTGATGAGTGTGTTGGAAGGAGGTGTGACTATAGCTTGCCAGCATAGTAGTCAGAGGACATTTCCAGTAAAAACTCCAGCCCTTCCTCCAGCTCTTACATTCTTTCCACCCACTTCTTCCACAAAAGTCCCTGAGGCTTAGAGGGAGAGTGGATTTTTTTTTTTAAATTAGAATCAGCCAGGTATGGTGGCACATGCCTTAAATCCTAGCACTCAGGAGACAGAGGCAGGTGAATCTCTGTGAGGGTGGAGCCAGCCTGACCTACATAGTGAGTTCCCAGCCAACCAGGGAGACCTATCTCAAAAATAACAAATCAAATTGAAGAATAAAATAAACAGGATCCAACTATACGCGGTCCATGAAAAACTCGAAGATGGCAAATAGGTTCAAAGCAAAAGGATGAAAAAGGGTATTCACAAAAGTAACCAAAAGAGAGCGAAGACAGCTGTACAGACATCGGCCAGGGCAGGACTTACAGGTGGATGGAGGAATGAACGAGTGATGGTTTAATGCAAATATTAAATAAATATCAAAAAATCTTCAAAACAGCAACAGGCTATAACAATTATAAACACATATACACTCAATAACAGACCATTACGACATATAAAGGACATAGTAACGGAACTGAAAGGAGGGCTAGGCAGTTTTATAAGGATAGTTGGGTACTTTGTACTTCGTTTTAAATAACAGGACAACTAGAATAAACTAGGAGGATTTGAATGACAAAATAAACCAACTAGATCCAAGTGACATAGGCAGAGCACTCTGACCAGCAGTATATACACTCTTCTCAAACGCACACAGACAATTTCCAAGACAGACTAGATGCTGGGCACTGATGAAGTCCCAGTGATTTTAGAGGTATGGATGCTGCTGAGTATCTTCTCTGTCACAACAGGTTCAAATTAGAAATCAGCAGTTGAGGGAAACTAGAGCATCTGCAAGGTTGCTGAAATTAGATGACCCTCTTAAAAAAATCAATGATTCAAAGGATAAATCACAATGTAAATTGGAAAATATCTACAGATAAATATAAAATAAAAGGAACATCATGCCAAACTTTCAGAACACAATGCTAAGTAGAAAATGTTTGGCTTTAAATGCTTATATTCTAAAAACAGGATCATAAACAACCATTACAAACCTAAGGAACTACAGGAAGAAGAACAAATTAAACTAAGGAAGCAGAAGGAAGGAAATCATCAGGATTAAAACAAGAGATAAAACGGATGAGAAAAACCAATAAAACCAAAGCATGGTTCTTTGAAAAGAAAAAAATGACAAATCTTTAGCTACGTAGATTATGGAAAAATTTTAAAGTCTAAAATTATTAAAATCAGAAATTATGCAGATATTAATACCAATTTTACAGAAATAAATATGATTAGAGGACAGGGGATAGAGAGATGGCTCAGTGGATAAAGTACTTGCTGTGCAAGCCTGATGATTTGAGTTTGGATCCCCAGAACCCACATAGAACCCAGACATGGTAACACAAGCTTCTCTACCTCCAGCACCCCAACCATGAGATGGGAAATGGAGTCAGAAATCACCAGAAGCTTGTAGGTCAGCTTACCTGGCAAATGTGATAGTGAGCAAGAAAGAACGTGTCTCAAGGCGGAAGCCAAGGACCAATACCCAAGGCTGTCCACCATGGCATCCGTCACCCCCCCCCACAAGATTATAGGGCAACATGTGAGTGATTGAATACTAAACAATTAGACAGCTTAAAGGAAATGGGAAAATTTCTAGGGGCAAAAAATTTGCTAAAACTAAACCACAAAAGGAATGGAAAACCTAAGTAGACCTGTAGCTAATAAAAAGACAATTAATAATACAAAACTCCAGACAAAGAAAAGCACTGACTTATTGACCTCACTAGTAATTCTACCAAATTAGCCCTAATGCTGTTCAAACATTTTTAAAAGTTTGAAGGGCGTTTCCTAACACATCCCATGAAGCCAATATCCTGTTATCAAATCCATTATAGATAAGAGAAGAAAATAAAGCTATAGACTCATCCTTTATGAAACTGATGCAAAATTCCTCAACAAAATAGGAGCAAACTTAACCCAGAATAGTAGAAGGATTATACCATGGCCAGGTGAGATTTATCCCTGGAATGCAAAATTGATCAATGAGATGTTTCATACTAATAAACACCAATGTGATCATCTCAGTGGATGCGTAAGAAGCATATACCAAAATCCAACATCTCACATTGAAAAACACAAAAAACAGAACTAAATGAAAATTACATCCACATAGAAGCCACGTAGGGAAAATTACATCCACGTAGAAGCCACATAGGGAAAATTACATCCACGTAGAAGCCACGTATGGAAAATTACATCCACGTAGAAGCCACATATGGAAAATTACGTCCACGTAGAAGCCACATATGGAAAATTACGTCCACGTAGAAGCCACGTATGGAAAATTACATCCACATAGAAGCCACGTAGGGAAAATTACATCCACATAGAAGCCACATATGGAAAATTACATCCACATAGAAGCCATATATGGAAACTTATGTCCACATAGAAGCCACGTAGGGAAAATTACATCCACATAGAAGCCATAGCAAACATCCTACTCTGCTGAAAGACTGCAGGATTTCTTTCTAAGATCAGGAACAAGCTGAGGATGTTCAGCCTTTCCACCTCAATTTAGCATAGTTCTAGAGGTCCCAGCCAAAACAATTAGGCAAGGCAAAAGAAAGAAGGCATTTATCTCATCACAGATTGTCTAACTATATAAATAGAGACTCTATATAGTCCACAAAATTATTGGCACCAACAAGCCAAATCATCAGAGCAACAGTATACAAGCTCAGCACACACAAATCAGCCACAGTTCTCTATGGTAATCATCATAATACAAAGGGAAAGCTAAGAAAACAATTTCATTTACAGTAGATTGAAAGAATAAGAACACCTTGGAGTTAACCAAAAGTAAAAAGTATGTACAGAGAGAGCTGTGAAGCATTTTTGAAAGGAGTTAAAGAAGACGTGAAATAATTGAAATGTACCTATATTCGTGGATCCTTCATATTCTTAAGACTTAATACCACCCAACACTATGTATAGCTTTAATGTTATTTCTACCAAAATCTTAAGGACTTAACTGAAATAGAAATATCTGCTTAAAATTCATATGGGATCAAGAGACATCACATAACTAAAACAAACTTGAAAAAGGAGCAAAGCTGAGGGGAATGGTACTTCCTGATATCCAAACTCATGATAATGAAGTTACAGTCTTCAAGACAGTGTGGTGCTGGTACAAAGTCAGACATAGAGACCAACCAAAGAGAATGCAGAGCCTAGAACGCATCTTCCCACATGTGGCTAAATGATTTTCATCAAGATGGCAAAGCCATTCCCTGGAGCAAGGACAGTCTTTTCAACAAATTGTGCTGGGAAAACTAAATATGCACATGTAAAACAATGAAGTTGGGCCCCTACCTAACACCATCCACAAAACTTAACTTAAAATGTGTTTGAGATCTAAATGTAAAGCCCCAAACTAAAATCTCTATGAGAAAAACAGGTGACAGTAGGTTTGGCAATGATCCCTTGGATGCATCATCAAAAGCAGAGACAACAAAAGGAAAACACTGATAAATTTGACTTCATGAACATTGCACACATCAAGAGCCTGTCAACAGACCTAAAGGTCAACTCAAAGAATGGGAGCAAGTATTTCCCAATGTCTGTCTGGTAAAGGATTAATATCAAGAATATATAAAGAACTAAAACTCAACGATAAAAATTAAAGTAACATATTCAAAATGGGCAATGAAACTGAGTTGACATTTCTCCTGAGAAGATATACACATGGCCAGCAAGCTAGTGAAAAGATTCATTGTTAAGGGAATGCAAATCATCACTAAAGTGAACTATCACCTCACAGCTACTAAGATAGCTACTCCATTTTAAAAAGTACCAAATGCTGGCAAGGATATAGGAAAACCAGACCCCTGTATACTGTTGTTAAAAGCCTAAATGGTACAGCTGCTGTGGAGACAGTATGATGATTCTTAATAAAAATAAAGATACATATTTTTGGTACATACTCAAAGGAACTGGAAACACAAAGAGATATTTGTGTTAGAACCATTATTCACAATAGTTAATATGGGGAAGTAGGGCTGGGGATAAACTCAGTGGTAGAGTGCTTGCTCAGCATGTAAAAGTCCTTGGGTTCAGTCCCAAGTACAACTCAAATGTCTATGGACAAATGAATGGACAGACATAATTCCACATAGTGGAATATTATCCAGCCTTTAAGGAAGAAATTTCTGACAGATGCAACAACCTGCATGATACCTGAGGACATTATTCTAAATAAAAGCCAGTTACAGAAAGTCAAATATTACAAGGAGGTGCAGGACCATATGAAACAGAATCCTACACACTCCTTGGGAACCTGCTCAAATGATTCTGTGGCAATGGTGGCGGCACGCACAAGTCCCATGCAAACTCAGGCAGACAGTAACCCAGCATGGAACTAGGAAAATGAACAGTAGACCCCAATCTTATCTGAAGGAATTTTGGCAACTGATTTCTGCTGATGAAGAAAAGCTGATCTTCCCAAAACAGGAGACTCTAGATAGGCTGACTAGACTTAGCGGATAGACTTGCACTGAGGAACGAACGGCTGGGGACACTGACAACCCAGTGAGCCTTAACAGGGAGGACAGAGTATAAGAGCTCCAGTGTGTGTGTGTTTCGGGGGGGGTAAGGGAGGGTGCCAGTGGGGATGGGGGTATAAAGATGATTAAGATTATTTTGAGCTATTCTGTATGAAACACAAAAAATTCAATAAAAATTCAATAAAATAATAAAATAACAAACTATTGATTTCAAAATAAATTTAAAGACAAATGTGGTGTGGCCTCATTTCTATGAGGTACAGTAATCAAACATGAAGACAAGAAACAAAACGGAGGTGCTGGGTCTGGAGGGAGAATGGGAAGTTGCTCCAGTATTAGAGGACCAGAACAGTATGGACTTACTCAATATTACTAAGTCGCACACTTTAAAATGGTTGACATGGTGAATCTGTGTCATATTATTTTGAAGTGCTGAAAATGGGGGAAATACACACTTGAGTGTTCTGTCTTTACAGTGTGGACAGTGAACAAAAACTGCCACTGTCCAAAGTTAGCAAAACAGCAACTGCTCAGGACCATGTGGGACCTTCCCATGACCTCGCCCATCCTGTTCCTTACTTTAGAGCTTACTGAGGAGAGTGACACAGCCAGACACATTGGTTCACCCAGAGTCCAACCTCCTTGCTCAGGACTGTCAGTGCAGTGTCTGCACGGCTCACAGTATGGGAGGAAGTATGAAGAAATTGTTTCCACCAGCTCCCCGGACCCTATCCTGAGTCTGAGTGTGGGTTTCATTGTGTGGCTCTGGGTACACATGGGAATGTCTCTGTGATTTCAACTCCCCATTTCTGCAGGGTCATATTCTTCCAGAGGAGCCAATTCAGTGGCAGTTACACAGTGCCGCAGGTGTTGATTTATTTCTACTATTGGTGGCGACCTCTCTTCCCCCTGTGGGGACAGCAGCCATCTCACAACTCAGGAGTGGCAAGTCAGGGAAGGCATGTGTTTGAGCTGTGCCCATTGCCCATGTTGCTCCAAAGAAAGGAGAAGTTGCTAAAATTTATGGCAACATTTTTAAGCTGGTGTGAAGCCATCAATTAGGGAAGTAATGCGTATCCAGACACACCTACTCACTAGGATTTATCTATAACATCAAACAGAAAATATGTGTACTTTCAAGGTCATTTATTTATTTTTTTAAATAGAATTTTTTAATTTTTGATTACAGAATTTTATTTATTTATTTATTTAGTTAGTTAGTTAATTAGTTAGTTAGTTAGTTTGGTCTTTTTGAGACAATGTCTCCCTGTAACCCCAGATGGCCTAGAACTCACTATGTAGACCAGGCTGGCTTTGAACTCATAAAGGTCCACCTGCCTCTGCCTCCGGAGTACTGGAACTAAAGGTGTGCACCACCACATCTGGCTGATTACAGAATTTTCTACAATGTATTTTCACCACATTCAGATCCCTTTGCCTTCTCTAACTCCCCCACTGCCTTCCAGAAACTCCAAATTTCATTAATCCTTTTTTTTTCAGCATTTGACATGTTTTTTTTAAAAAAAAGTTTTATTTATTTTTAATTTATGTGTATGCATGTATTGCCTGCATGTAGGTAAGTGCACCCGTGTCGTGCAATGCCTGCGGAGGACAGAAGAGGCTGTCGGATCCCCTGGAACTGGAGTTACAGACAGTTGTTAGCTGCCGTGTGGGTGCTGGGATTTGAACCCAGGTCTTCTGCAAGGACAGTCAGTGTTCTTAACTGCTGAGCCCTCTCTCCAGCCCCATTTTTTATTTTTTTAAGAAAAATTAATTTTTTATTATTTTGTAAATTTTTATTGAATTTTTGTGTATTTGATACAATGACATTTTTTTTTTTGTCTTTTCGAGACAGAGTCTCCCTGTAGCTCCAGCTGGCCTAGAATTCACTATGTAGACCAGACTGGACTTGAACTCACAGAGATCTGCCTGCCTCTGCCTTCCAAGTGCTGGGATTAAAGGTGTGTGCCACCATGCCCAGGACTCATATAGAACATCTTAATCATCTTTATACCCACTTCCCCGTTGGCCCCTCCCATAACCCCCCAATGGAATTCATGCATTCTGTCATTTGTGTTAAGCCCTATCAAGTCAAGTTAGTGTTCCCAGACATCCCTCAATGCAAGTTCATCCACTGAGGTCTAGTAGCCTATGTAGAGTCCCTCCCTTTAAGAAGGTCAGCTCTTCCTCACCCAGCAGTAATCAGCTGCCAATAGTTCTTTGACTAAGATTGGGGCCTGATGCCCATTTCCACAGATCTGTGCTGGGTTTTGGTCTACTTGAGTTAGCATGGGTCTTGTGCATGCTGACACCATTGCTGTAGGTTCATGTGAGCAAGGTCCCAGGAGCTGTAGGACCATTTCCATGTGGTCATTCACCTCCTTTGTGGCTTTTACAATCTTCCTTCTCCCTCCTCTGCAATGGTCCCTGAGCCCTGGGTGGGTGGAGTTTAATATAGGAGTCCTGCCCCAAGGACCACACTCTGAAGATTCTTATTCTCTATCCTTTGATCATTTGTGATCTTTTGTGTTCCTGGTGCTCTGTTGCATGAGGGAGTCTCATGGAGAGATGCATTAGTGTTCTCTTTACACTTTGTTCTATGTTCCATGAGCCTTAGATGTAGAGGTTGCATTGTAGATGTTCCACTTAGACTTGGGCAATTCACAGACAATCTTTGTGTATGGCCAGTTGTGGCACTCTGTAATAATAATCTTTATCAGTTGCAAAAGAAGATTCTTTGATGAGTGGTGACTGGGATACCTGTCAGTAAATATAAGAACCCATATTTTGCACATACTAAGAAATTACATTTGTCTAGGGATGTGACAGCCCGGGTTTTCAAGGTCATTTAAAGACATGCACAGAGAGCAAAACTTTGAGCCCCTCAACAGGGTCCTCATCCCTAGCTGAGGTAGAATACAGGGTGGCTCTTCCTACATGGTATGGATCACTCTGCAACAAGCATCCTCTTCATCATCTATTTACAATCATGCATTTGATTTTTTTTTCTTCTGTTGGTGATTAATTACTCGAAGTGATCCTGAACCAGGTGCTGACAGTGCTGCCCCCACTCCTAAGTACAGGAATACTTGCTGTGGCTTGCTGGGGATACACAGATGCTAGAAAAGCTTCAGCCAGTATGAGGGACAGTGTGTGGACCATGAGCACATTAAATAACAGACACATATTAAATAAGTGTATCACAGAAGAGGCACACACAAGGCAGTGTCTGTCTAGCTGTCTGACTAATAGTGCTGCTGTGACTAGCCGATCACAAGGGGTTCAGTCTTCACTCTCTCAGATTTTGTGAGGAGCCTATACAGAAAACCGTGGTGTTGCACCATGGAGGCACACCTGTGGCCCAGACCACATGACTGACAGAATTCACTATCTCATAGCTCCAAACAGACTTCTAAATAGACCTAAAAGTGGATGTAAAATAAACTTGCTGCTTCTAAACAGTCCAGTGTGGCTCTGAGCTTGGACCCCATGCAACACAACCACATGGGACCAAGTTCAGGTAGCATCATGGCACTGCTATAATGGGGTCTTCATCACTAATTCCATCTTAGGAGATCACGTACAATAGCAAGCCTTGTCACTCACATGAGCAGAACAATCTGGCCCCATCATCGATGTGTCTTCTACAATCATAGATCGTGGGGGTAGGCCCATACAACCTTCCTTGTGTGGCCAGTTTCTGATTCTTTCCACACCTATATGATACTGGCTTATGTGGCCCACCTTGGGCTACAGGTTCACAGTAACACATTTCCTTCTATCTATAAAACAAGAGTCCATGCCATGAGTGCAGAGACTGTGGTGGACCTTCCCTGGGCCTGTACCAAGCTTGCATTCAGGTGGCACTTGTGGGCTTGCAGCTGGGGCTCAGGGGAAGCCTGTGCTGAAAAGTAGACATCTCCCTTGCCTATGAGTCAATATCAGATCCCTGACACCCATATCGAGAAAGTGTGCATGAACTGATCCTTTAAAAGCATAACACTTTGAGGATGTTATTTAGAATCAATATTTACTAATTTTTAAATGATGATATAAATGTGCAAGAATTATTTTTAACCCTTTGATCACAGGAAGACATCTTCTGACATTTTAGAACATGCCTCAAACAGATTTTTGCAAATCTTAGTACAGCCTGGTCTCCACTGCTGTTCTGAGATGGAGAAAAGAAAGCCTTGGCTAATCACCTGTTCTTTCTAATCACGTTATCTTGATAGTTCCTAGAATAACAGCTCTCACAAATTAAGAATCACTTAACAAGAAAATTACATTAAACATAATGAGTTCTTTCTCTGGTGACTCCAGAGTCCTCTAAGGATATTTCAGAACCTCATCAGGATGGTAATTATAAAACAGAACAATGGATGACAAGCACACAGTAGACTCTGGAATGGGTGGAAGGAAAGTCTTATGGAACATCAGTGGTGGTGCCTGCTTGTAAATCCCAGCATTTGGGCAGGAGAAATCTTCATAACTACTCTCCTGACCCTCTTCCCTGCAGTGTCACACCTCACCTCATGAATAGCTGTAACCTGAAATCTGAAATGTTTTAAAGGAACCACTTGTTTGCATGCATTCCAGTGACCTGGGGAGCAGCCTGGTTCCACAGCTCCATGCACTTTCTGTCTTTCAGCTTCACAACTGAATCACTGGGCGATAAGCCAAGGACTGTTGTACAGGTTATGAACTATGACAACCTCACTGAAAATCGACCTTTGCCAAGATAATTTCATATAAAAGTCAGAAATTCTCCACCTCCAATGTAAAATAGCTATGACAGTTCAGAGTGAAGAGGCCTCGTGGGTTTTAGTTTTAGACTACTCAAATAACTAAAACTTGAGACGCCTGTAAAGTCCCTGCTTCTCAATTCTGTCTGTAGCTCAGGGAGAGGAATCCTGCATCTCCCCTGATCCAAACCCTTCCTCTTAGTAACCAGCCCAGATCTCTCCCACGTAGTTTAGAATTTTGCCATATCACAGGCCGAGGGTGCTGGTGGGCGAGGTCTGCACTTACAGGTGGGAACTGTATGCTTGCTGGGAGAACGGGATGTTCCAGAGCAGGAATATAACTCCAGTTTCTGATATCCTCTGCCCTGCTCCTGGCCTGGCCTCCACACGGAGAATTCCAGAACCACATCACTACAGATCTGACTGTGTCCAACTCTAATACAATTACAGGGGATTGAATTGTATATTTCTATAGTATAGAATTCTATATTTTGAATTTTGTTTTCCAAGTTAATTTGTAATGTATCACATTGGTTTTCTAGCACTGCCAGAGCAAAGAATCATACACTAAGTGGCTTAAAACAAGAGAAATACCTTGCCTGCATTTCTGGAATCTGGGAGTCTGAAATGAGGGTGTCTGTGAGCTGTGCTCTCTCAGTAGCCTGAGGAAGGATTCTTCCTTGCCTCTGGCTGTTTCTGAGGTGACTGACACCATCTGATGATTTCTGGCCAGCAAATGTAGTACCCTAGTCTAAACCTCCACTGTACATGCCCCGTGCCGCACCCCCACACCTGCCTGTGTCTTTTCTAAGGATGCCAGTCACATTCAGTCAGGACATTCCCAAAGGAATTCTTCTTACCCTGATGATACCTGTAAAGATCCCATTTTCAAAAAGAGCCACAGTCACAGACTTTGGGGGGGGGGGTTAGGCTGCCAAGACATCTTTCTGAGGGACACAAGCCAACAATAGATAACATAAGAAAATCCACTTTCACAATAATCAAAACTCTTCAAATATATTTTTCTAAGAGACTGTCAGATTTAATGGTTGAATACAGAAAACATTATGGAGCGATAGTTTTGGAAATAGATGTATTTTTACCTTACTTCCTTTAGCACAGGTCTTCTTAAAGTTTCTCCACTCACAGCCCCTTTTAGCACAAAATTTTTTTTATAGGATCTTGTTTTTATAGGTATATGAAATAGGCTATAAGCTAAAAATTTACTGATAAACCATAAATTAATTTAAAAAAACTTATTTGATATACATATAATTTGGCCATTTATTAAAGGTGAAAGCAAATTTTCATAGTAATGAATTATGTGTGCTTTTTATTTTTATGAAAAGAATTAAAGCTGGTTGAATAACTGATATTACAGGATGTACAACACCATCAATGTTTTTCAGAGTTGATCAATATTTCTATTTTATTGATATAATTGTCAATGCTGAAGATGCCACTTTACATAAACATGTGGTACAATATGGCAGATGCATGTTTAGATCCATTTCAGAAATCATTAGAAATTCTATTCTGATCCTAAGCCAAATTCATTTAATGATTATTTCAATGAAACTGAAGTCAGCAATTCAAACAACAACTTTTAGGGGTTTCTGTTTGTTTTATCTTTTGCTTCTTATTTTTGCAACAAGATGTCATGTAGCCCAAGCTTGTTTTCAAACTGTCTACATAGACACGAGTGACCTTGAACTTCTGATGCTCCTACCTCCACCACCAAGCGTAGCTTCAGACAGCAATTTTTATTTTATTTAAAAAATTTTAAATATATTTGTGTGTGTGTGTGTGTCTGTGCATACACTCACATGTGCCACAGTGTACACATGGAGGTCAGAGCACAATTTGCAGGAGTCGGTGGGTCCTGCCATGTGGGACTTAGGGATGGAACTCAGATCCCCAGGCCTGGCAGCAAGAACCTGTTGAACCATCTTTCCTGCCCTCAACTGGAAATTTAAAAAATCAACTACTACACACAAAAAACAAAGACATATTAATTTGATATGCACATGCTAAAGAATGATAGGAAAATATTAAAAGTCTTTAAAAATATTGTTTTCTGTAATCAAGCTACTATTTTGCTTCTGTAAGAGGGTAACTTTGTACTTGCAGTAGAACACCACAGTTCCTAATATACAATAACCTTGAACCTAAGCCCATCAGCATTGTGTGATGTGATGACATGCCCAGTGCAAAGTGTACCTTTCCTGTTCTGAACCAAGGCTGCTGAAGTCACAGGGTGCAACATGAATAAGGGCTTCCAGAAATACCTCACATTCATCCTGTATTTGATTTGGGATTGGTTTTTAGTCATTAAGTGTTGAGAGACCTTTTTCTGTTGCCAGATTTTTCATGACCTCCACGTTCAGTTAGAGACCCCATATGGGGATCATGACCCAGGTTTAACAAGCTGTGGTCTACTACATTTACATTCAATGTCTACTTAGGATTGTCTGGAACCACAAAGTATAAGGATGGCTGGCACCTAGCATTCTATGTGGCACACAGCAAGCACTAAATAAATATTTATCAATTTATTGATTGTTACTGATCAACTCTATGTTATTAATGTGTATACAGTTTGCAATGGTAAACATAAAATGTATTTAATATCTTTAAAAGATATGTATAAGCTTGGCTGGGCATGATAGCGCATGCCTTTAATCCCAGCACTTTGGAGGCAGAGACAGGTGGATCTCAGTGAGTTCAAGGCCAGCCTGGTCTACATAGTGAGTTCCAGGACACCTGGGGCTACAGGGAGACCCTGTCTCAAAAAGACCGAAAAAAGAAAAAAAAGCAGAGATATGTACACGCTTATGCCTAAAATTCTTATTGCACTAGGATCATCTTATTAGGATGCCATATAGATAACACTGTGTTTTAAAAGAAGATTGTTAAAGCTATAATTAATCAATAAAAGTTAAATTTTTTAAATGTAATTTTAAAAATACATGAGGCCAAGTATGGTGGCCCATGCCTTTAATCCCAGTACCGAGGAGACAGAAGCAGGTGGATCTCTGAGCTCAAGGCCAGCCTGGTCTATGTAGACCATTCTAGGATGGCCACAGCTATATCTCATGAGCTCTTTGATCTTAGGGCACAGTAAGGCAAAGGCATACATCCTCTAGACTGCTTGCTGATGTTCACTGGATCAGAGGACAGTGTCTTAGTCTATGTGCAAATGGCTTCCCATGCACTACTGCAAGGTAGGAAGGTCTTACCCTACATTTTAGCCATGCCACTCTCTGGTATGACTAGGAAAAAGACAAACTGAGAAAGGTGCGAGCACTGTCCATCGCCAGGAAACAGTGACCTAAGAGTTATTCTGCATCCATGTCATGCAGATGCTTTTCATCTCCCTTTGACTGATGGGGGCCGTATGGGCTGCAGGGTTCACTAGGACATGGCAACACTACAGACCCCAAACAACTGCGTGAAGGCTGCCTGCCACCATCCAATGGATGTGATGTGAGAGGAATGATGATTGCTGCATCAAGCTGCTGAAACATGGAAACTACATCCCAATAAATGCATTTGATACCATAGTCAAGTCATCAGGCTTTAACTGAAGACCACAGGCACCAGCTTCTTTAGGAAACAGACCTACAGTGTGCAGTAGGCAGAAGGCATGTCCCACTGCCACTTCATCCCCCGTACACAGCAACCCTCAGAAAACAGGAGGCAGGTCAGGAAGGAAATGTGGAATATGTGAAGATAATGGAACTGGAAAGCAAGGGACAAAAGCATCCGAAATGCCAAAAGAATTGCTGGTTGAAGATAGGGCTGGAGAATGGCGAGAGCAGCCAAGTTCTGGAGGCAGAGGGGAGAGTTTCAGCACCACGGACAAAGGCTCGGGTTTGCCTGTCTCTGGGATCTATCTGCACTCTAGTTTCTCCATATATCTTTGTAGCTTAAAAATAATCAGAACTCCAGGATAAAATTCTGGCTCTCTGAGACTGCACCAGATCTGGATGCTGGTCCATTTAGCTTCTGATGCAGAATCCACTCCTTGTTTACTCTGAAGAGGGCTGGCCAACAGCATTCTGAGTTTTCCATAAGCCAGGTTTTTCTTTGTCTTCTTCTGTTAGAATCAGATAAAAAACTTTCTGGCACAAATGCTCCATGGGTGATAGCATGTTTTCCTTGGAAGCACATGAGGAGGAGCCTTGATGCTGGTGCCATTTGATATGTTGATAGAAAGGCCCTTTGCTGGGGCTCAGTGATCAGTAGCTTGTAATGTGAGGCTTTCTGACTGGCCTCTCTCTCACTGAAGGTCCCTGTCCTCATCATTAAGGGGGATAATGAAAATAGTGACCTTCCCATTCTGTCGCACCTGTCACAAGCACTGCATCTTTTTTTTTAATTTTGTAACTTAAAATTCAATGCCATAATTCTTTTGAGTACATGATTTTTCAGGATTTGGCTAGTAGAAGCCTCTTCACATCAGCTTTGAGTCCTTCTTGTGCTCCCTTTGTCACTGGCATGTCTTTTGGGGTACAGTCAAAGACTCCACATTCATCTAAAATTTATTTACTCTAGACATGGAGTAACTGGCCATGACCCTGAGGGCCTCGTGGTGACTTAGTAACCAGGATCTAGTGTCGCTTTCTTATAGCAACTGGTCAATTTGATGACCATCAGTAGACAGAGCTGGGCTATGAACTTATTATGTGAACACATGATTAAACAGCCCCAAATCTAATTTAAAAGAATATTTGGTGGGGTTTGTGCTTACTGTTCTTCCAGAGGACTGGAGTTAGTTTGGTTTTTCCTAGCACATACAACATGCAACTCACAGCGACCTGTAACCCCAGCTCCATGAAATCCATATAGTTGACAAAACATCCTCTTGTTGCCCCCATATTATGACCCTCCTCCTTATAGCTCTCTGTAGAAGGGCCTTGCCCCCTCTGCACCTGGCCCACCTAACCATTCTGCAGACCCCCATTTGGATGCCCCTCTGTCATGAATGGTTCTCCTGCCGTCCCTCTTCCACAGCCTCAGGTGGCATATGTGCCTTGCCTCAAGGTAAGAATGATAGTCAGATCTGTAGGTCACATCACTGGGACTGATAAGAAGTCTGCTTTGGGGCATAAGGAAGTAAAACCAGGTTAGAAGATGCTCATGTGCTTGCTATACACAAGCTTAGGTAGGTGTTCTGCGTTGTTACTACAAGTCAGAGTTATGGAGTGTACCTCTTGACTCCATGAAAGAAAACCCTCTTCTGTGATGTGAAAGGTATACTTCAAATATTTCCAGCAATGAGGACTTGTAGCCTCACATTATACATGTACCACAGTTCTCTGAATATTTGTTATAGAAAATTGTGCTCATTAAATTTTAAACTATCTTTGTCATGAGAGCATACATTGCCACCTTACCAAAAAAGTAATTAACCCACTTAGGACTTCAGTTGTGTTGCTTAATTATAACAAACCAATGACTATACCAAAAATTCATGGTCACTAGTTCAAGACCATTATTTACAGTTATTCCTTGTTACCTAAGCTCAAAACAAGCAAAAAATAAAATAAAAACAAATAACTAACAGAAAAATTTTAAAATATTGTATAAAACAGCTTTTATTGCAGGGAGCTAAGGAATAATTAAAAAAGAATGGAGCTGGGCTATAGAATGTCTTGGAATGATGAGTCCAGAGCTGTTGTGATGTGGACCTTGGTTCAAGGTAATCACTGCTCACAGAGAATCTGTAATCCTAGATACTCAGGAGGCTGAGTCAGGAGGATAAAGAACAAGACCCTGTTTCAAAGTAAAATAAAGGGCTGGGGCTATAGCTCACCTATAGAGCACTTGCCTAGCATGCAGGCTGTCCCGGGTTCAATCACCAGTAACACAAGAAACAAAAACATTCACTAAACATGTTACAAACACAGCACACATCTCTTTGCTCCAATACTCATTCCCAGGAGGACACAGTTTTCTTGCCAATGTCTGGAGACATTGTCACAGCTAGGGAAGGCCAGGTAAATGCTAGAATTCTGATGGTGAAATGTGACAGTACACAGCACACCCAAAGGTGTAGAATCACTCAGCCCTCTACTCCCAATGGTGTCTAAACTTCAAACCCAACCAGTTCAGTCATCCCTCACCCTTCAGGAGTACCTCCATCCTTCCTGGAAGTAGTTGGTTTTCCTGATGGGCCCTGTCAACTCCAGCTATCTCCTGGTCCCCTGCCTCACTGCAGAAGTCTTAAAACTTTAAAGTGAGTCTACCTAACATTTTCAACAGTAGTAGGGCTGAACTGTATCTCAACAACCTCCACCCAAAATGCTGGCTAAGCTTCCAGGATGTTGAAATCCTGACCCCCACCCCTCTAGTCCCTCACAATGTGACCATGTTTGAGCCAGGGACTTTTAAGAGTAAACAAGGGGAAATGAGGCAATGAGGTGGGTTCTAATCTGATCTGGCACTGGATTAGGAAATCTAGACACAGATACATTCTTCTCTTGTGTGCTCAGAAAAAACGGTGGCCACGTACAAGTCCAGGAAAGAGGCCTCAGAGAAACCACCTTGGCATTGTACTTCTGCCCTCCAGAATGGTGAGAGAACAACTTTCTGCCGTGAAAAGCACCTGCCAGGTGCTTGTGAGAGAATCTCTATCAGAGAGAGCGAGTGAAGCATGCTTCCTCTGCCTGCTGCCGCCTCCCTGTGCTTGCTCATATATCTATGTCAGTTCACTGGAAAATCAGCATGAGGGCAATGCATCTGTCCACCCTGAAGTCATGCATGACACACAGGGACTTGGCATGTGCTTCTGAACGAATGGATGGATGGATGTGTGAATATAGGGCACACGTTGCCAGATCTTACCACTTCTCAGAAGGAGCCATGAAATGGGATGTATTAGTTACCTTTCTGTTGCTGTGATTGAAACTCCATAACCAAGGGAACTTATAAAAGGAAGGGTTTATTTAGCTTACAGTTCCAAAGGGGCAAGAATCCATCATGGCAGGGAGTTATGGTGGCAGAAGTGACTGGAGTAGGAGCAGAAGCTAAGCTCTCACATCTTCAAGCAGGCACAGGAAGCAGAGTGTAAGAACTCTGTAACCCGCCCCCAGTGACATGCTTCCTCCAGCATGGCCACACCTCCTAAGACCTCCTAAAACAGTGCCACTAACTGGGAACAAAATTCTCAAATACTTGGGGGACAGTCTCATTCAAACCATCACTTTCCACTTCCTGGCCCCCATAAGCTCATAACCATGTGCAATGCAAAATGCATTTAGTTCAACCTTCCAGTCTTAATACTATTCAAAAGTCCACAGTCCAAAGTCTCTTCTGAGACTCAGGGCAATATCTTAACTGTAAGCCCCTGTAAAATCAAAAAGTCAAATTACATACTCCCAATATACAGTAGAACCAAATACATATTTCTATTCTAAAAGGGAGGAATAGAGGCACAGTAACCAGACCAAAACAAGACTGAAAACCAGCAGGGCAAACACCAAATCCAGTAGCTCCATGTCTGACTCCTGGGACTTTACTTTCAAAGGGTTTAGATGGCTCAGCCTCTCCAGCTTAGGTGTGTAAATATACATCGCTCTCTTGGGCTGGTACCACTCCCTGTATGCAGCTCTCCTTAGCAGATGTCTGACAGCTCTGGAATCATAAACATCTTCTTGGGGTCTCCACTGCCAACCAGGCTTCACCTTTAATGCTTCATACAATAGCCTATCAGGGCCTTCTTTATGCAGGCGAATCCCTACTGCATGCTGCCTGGCCTCAGTGGCTCTCTGAAACCTCAGAGGAAGAACTGATGACCCCTTCACTCTTGCATCTTTCATGCCTCTAAAGCCAGCACCAGGTGAATGACACTGCCAAGTTTGGCTGCAAGTTAGGGGTGGACCCTGGCCTGCTTCATCCACTTTTGAAGCTTTTCTCTGCTGTGATTTTCTAGGAGTAGAAAATACCTGCAGTATTTTCCTTTCACAAATTGGAGGCTTAGCTGGGTATGGTCTTGCCCTGGAGGCATTCTCTCCATTGTTTGAGTAAAAATCTCTAGGCCTCTCCTTAATCACTTTAATCTCCTTATTAAAGGGATCCTTTCCTTCAGTACATGCCTTGGCTCCAACATTAATCTTCCTAGTGCTTAAAAAAAAATCAAACTGTACATTCTGCATTTCTTTCTGCCCTATTTGTTCTTTTTCACTGTAAAGCTGCATAATATTCACCATTAATAGCCACACCACCATTTCTACATTAGGCTGCCTTGAAATATCCTCTGCCAAAGAAAGTAGTTCATTCCTTTTCAACTTAGCCTCAGGCAAGCTTTTTGGCTGTGGGAAGACTCCAACCAGATTCTGTCAAAATATCCCAGTTGTTGCTTAAGTCCTTATTTCCCCCTGGAACTACTTTGCTTTCAGCACTACTTTCTTCCAGGCATCTACTAGAATGACCTGTTAAACAACCAACTGCTTTTTCTAGTCCAAACTTCCAAAGTCTTTCACATTCCTCCAAAAACCCACATGATCAAGTTCTTCACAGCCAACACCCCACTTCTGGTACCAATTTCTGTTCTAGTTTCTTTTCAATTGCTGTGACAAAACACTCTGACCAATACCAACTTGTGGAGGAAAGGGTTTATTTTATCTTACATCTCCCAAATCACAGTTCATCAGGAAGCCCAATGTAGGAACTCAGGGAAGGAACCTGGAGGCTGGAGCTGGAGCACAGGCCCTAGAGGAACACTGCTTACTGACTTGTTCCCCCGACCCATGCTCAGCCTGCTTTCTAATACAATACAGAATACCCACCCAGGTGGTACCACCCACAGTGGACTGGGCCCTCCCATATTACTCAAAAATCAAGAAAATATCCCACAGACATGGCCACAGGCCAGTCCAATAGAGGAAATTCCCCAGTTGAGGCTCCCTCTACCCATGTGTGTCAGATTGACAAATCAAGATATCAAGCACACTGGATTTCTACACAAACTCTACTATTCTTAGATTCCATTTGTTCTTAGATGAATTATAAGCTTCTCTAAAGAAAAATATCCAGCTAACAAGTGAAGAAGGCAGTGGTAGACTCATGGTATCTCCAGCCTACCCTCATCACAAGTTACCGGACTTGAACACAGACCCATAGTGCTGACTGTACTGTAGAAAGTGAGACAGACATTAAGAGAGAGTGCAGCCCCACCTGTGAGGACTCACCAATCAATAAAACAAACAAAATCCACTCAAGCCTCTAGGCCCTACTGGTAGGTGACAGTAAACACAAGGAACACTTCCAATGACACAGGAAGCTCTCAGGAGATCCAAGGGGCTCTTGCAGGAAGCACTTCAGGGCATGTCACCTGGGTTTTTAGCAAAGTAAAACATAAGAAATCCCAAAGACAAAAGAAGATAAAAATTAAATGGGATTTAAGAGTCATCACCACATGGGGCTGGAGGGATAGCTCAGTGTAATAACACTAGTTGCTCTTACAGAGGACTAGGGTTCAATTCTCAGACACATGGCCCTCCTTTGCCCTCTACAGGCATTTCACACATATGGTACCCTTACACATATATGGATAAAACATTCATACATCTAAAATAAAAATAAATGCATCAAAAAACTTTTGAAGAGTGTTAACCACCACATTCACGCAGTCACACACTACCCAGTAGTGAGGTGTGTTCTGAAAACTGAGCCCTTAGGTAATGCCATCAGGAAACAGCATATGATCTATTCACACAAACCTGATGGTGAAGCCCACTATCCACAGGGGATACACAGCCCAGCCCAAAGCCTTAGACATACACTCATACATCACATCACTGTGCTGAGCACAGCAGGCAGTTATAACCCCATGGAAGTATTGGTATAGTAACCTAACTTAAAGTACTAGGCAACAGGAAATTTCAGCCCTATTACAGGCCCCATGAGACCAGTATTATATGTACAGTCTATGACTGTATATGAACCTCATTTAGATCTTGATTCAAACTAAACGTAAATCTCACACAATGAGAAATCTGAGGACTTAAGACTTGATATTTAAAATGTGTCATTTTGTGCATTGTAATTGTTCTACAAGTGTGTCTGTTTACATGTCCTTGTATGTGTGTCCAGGAGAAGCTCTTGCACAGGTACTCCATTGTAGATGAAGCACTAATAAAGTGAGTCAAAGAGGGCTGTGTTTAGACACATGATGACACTATGGCTTGAGTCAAAACTGGCATTTGACCTGGTGCAGTTCTCCACCCAAGCAGGGACCACTGAAGCATTTAACAGCCCATTTCACAGGTTACACTCTGCAAGCTGTGGTTTGTCCAACCTGGGAACTCCAAGGTGCATTACCAGAGAACTTGAGGTTCTCTTTATCTGATACTGAGGGACACTTCCCAACTTCTCTATTTTCATTTAAAGGGAAACTTTAATATTTGATCTTGTCTCAAGTTCATTTTGATCTTTTTATGGTGTGTGCATATGTGTGTGTATGTGTGTCTATGCCCATGTGTTTATACCTTATGAAATAAGGAGAAATCACATCAAAACAGTTAAAAGCCAAAGTGTGCTGTGCTGTGGCCTCCTCTGAAGCCATGGTAGTCCCAACCCATGCCTCCAAGGGCACTGACATGAACATTTTTGTGCATAGTGTGGCACCTCAGGTGGGCATATCTCTTTCCCTGGTCAGGAGCAGAGTCCATTCCAGTACCTCCTTCTGTGTGGCCTCTATTGGGACAAAAATATCTGTCTACTCCCACCCCTGAGGCTATTATCCCACAGATAAAGACATCAAGGGCCTTTAAAAAATATCTTTTAAATACTAGCTGCTTTCAGGACGAGGATACATCCCAAAGCAGGAGAAGGAAGGGGTCTTCAGATGGATGGAGATGCCAGGATTGGAGATGAAGCTCACACATGGAGTCCTGTAGGATGGGGACAGGGATTCAAGCCCCACAAACAAGAGCATGGTTGGATGGTTGGACGTGTCCATGATAGCTCTGCATTCAGAAGCTAATGATTACTCAGGAATAAAGGCCTTAAGCCTCACTTCTAGAAAGTGTCATGAATGAAGAGCCTTCTGGCTAGACAGCCTCATCTGGTAGCTTGTCCTAGATCCTGGCAGATTTACTCAGGTTATTTGACTGCTGTCTGGTAGCACCACAGACTGGGTAACTGTTTATGAACAACACTTACCTCTCACAGTTCTGGAGGCTGGAAGTCACAAGGTGTGACAAGTTGGTGTTGGGTGAGGAGTCCTTTCTGGTTCATAAATGGAGCCTTGATTATGTTCTTAAGTGGTGGAAGGGTGAGACAGCTCTCTGGTCCTCCCTCTTCTGTAAGGTCACTAATCCTACCCATCAGGCCCCACCCTTGTGACTTAATCGTGTCCAAAGGTCATACCCCCTTAATGCCATCTCTTTGGGGATGAGGATTTCTTATCAGTTCAAGGAAAGGGGAGCACTAACTTTCAGAGTTACTAACTGGCAAGAAAGATCAAGTTCCTGTGACTGTCACCCTGTGGCCCTGCCTACAATTGTGAGGAGAAAGTAAAAGCTGGGATGAGTGCGTCTGAAAGAACGGATTACGCCATATATATACCAAGTGTTGTTACAAACACTTTTCACATAAATAGATGTTCTCTCTTGGCAATTTTTCTAGGTCTGTGGATATTTTAAGTTACTGGGGAAAAGGTATAAACTTTATTAAGTGGCTAGGATATCTACAGCATAGAATATAAAATTTCCTTCTTTTTCTCTTCAGCTTCCAAATAAACTCTAGTCAATGGATTTTTACTCTAAAACTTGATACAGAATTTTCTCTCTGTTCTAAGGAAAAGGAAAAATTCCCACACTAACTTACACTGGCACAATCACCCTCAAGAGAATACTTGCAGTTACGTGGGCCTGGGGTGGTTCTGGCCTTGTCCTCAGCTAACCTCCAGTGTGGAGGATTCAAGCAACTGCAATTTGGCCCCTACAAGAGCTTAACTGGGTAAATGGCATTCACTGAGGATCTTGAGAAAAATCTCCTACCACGTACTTTTCTGCAACTTATGAAATAAACCCCTGAATTAAGCTGGGTCATCTCAGGACTCCATATAGACTACACTGTACAGTCTCCTATAGAACTCTGTACTACTGAGCTTACATGAAATTCTGTTGGAGTTGAGAGAGAGAGAGAGAGAGAGAGAGAGAGAGAGAGAGAGAGAGAAGCAGACAGGAAGACAGAGAAACAGAGACAGATGCCAATGTTGGGGATGGAACCCAGGGCTTTTTAGGCAAGCAGTCTACCATTGAGCTGCACTTCCATCCTGCCATAGTCTCAGATTACAATTAGAGATGCTGTAAGAAAGACCCACGAGAAACTTAGTGCTGTTCTTAATGAGAGGCACCCTCAACAGGCCATCTAGGAAAAGTTACCTGTATACAATAGTACCAGGAAAGGCTGTATTTCTGGACTATTCTTGGATTTTCATATACAGATAGATGCTAAGAATCAAATGACTATGTTTCTTCCTATACTTTGATTCTAAGGAGCTTAGCATTGAACCCTAACCTCACCTTCAGCACAGAAACAGATAGTGGAATGTTGGTATCCAGGGGCAAAGGTGATAATGGCTGGGGAGTTGGGGGTACTGGTCTAAAGGTTCCACCATGCAGGATGAGCTTGTTCTAACATCCAACACATGACATGAGGATTATTATCAGAAATACTGCACTATGTACAGGAAACATTCTGAGCAATCTTACGTGTTCTCGCCAAAACAAAAGCACACTGCTGAGCAACCCACTGTGCAGCCCAACACTTTACTGTATGCCTTAGATAGATGCAGTTTCAGCTAAAATGTTCTAGCTATACTGATCAACTACTACCTGGTTCTTGCTTGTTTTTCTCTCTGCCTTTGCTTTTTGCAGCCCCACCCTGGATGCAGCCCCCATTAGGGACAGTTCAGTGCTTGCTCCCATTTGGGCTGTGCTACCACACAGTGAGGGGCGACAACATCGTGGTGACACATAGCATTGTCAGAGCCAATGGTCACAGTGGCCTGGAGGGTAAAGGCAGCTGCAAGGCTCCTTGCCAGCTGTCCCTCCCCACACCTCACAACTCAGCAAATCCTACCTCCCTGCTGGGTCAGAAGTAAGTCCCAACTCTGCCATACCTCAGTCTCCATAGATGACAGACTGTTCTAGACTCAACCACACTCTGCTTTTTCCTAACCCTTCCTTCTAGAATTCTCTTGGCTCTTACCATTTATTTGGTAGAAGCAGAGCAAGAACAACCATTCATCCCTTAATAATGAAGAAACCCAGGTTCTGAAAACCACACCTCAGGTAAATTCATCCTAGTGTGAACATCGTAGAGTGCACTGACACAAACTAAGTCACTGGGTGATATAATCTGATGGGTCCAACATCACACTTTCAGTCTACTGTTGATAAAATTATTACCACATGACTATACCTCACTTGTGAAATTTATCAGATAAAATTTATCAGATAAAAATTTCATCGAACTAGATAACAACATAACTGATTCAGCAGATACCGGTGTCAAACTGAACATCCAAAAGGGAAGGAAGAAAGGCAAATCCTACCTTCCCTCGTGTGCAGCAGTAAACCAGATCAAAGACTGAAACATTGGACCTATGGAGATACAACTCTTAGAAGGAAATAAGGGATGTTCCATGACACTAGACTTGGCAACCACATTTCAAACAGACACTAAAGGCAGATAGAAAAGGTCAATAAATTATACTACATCAAAACTCGGGGCTAGAGAGACAGCTCAGTCAGTAGAATGTTTACTGAGCAAACAAGGACCTGAGTTTGGATGCTCAGCACCCACATTAAAAAGGAAAAGCATATGCCTGAACTCCCAGTGCTGGAGAGGCAGAGACAGGAGGATCCTTGGGGCTTGCTGGTCCAATAGACTAGTTGAACCAGTGAGCTCCAGGTTCAGTGGAAAAACAGGGTACAGAGTGATTGAGAAAGACACACACACCAAAATAATTTAAAACTTCTGTGTATTCAAACATACAAACTAATGAAATGAAAGGGAAGCCACATAGCAAGAGAAAAGATCCTCAAGTCATACATCAGGGAAAGGTGAATGTCTGGAATGTGTAATAAAAACTCCTACAATAATGAAAGCAGACAACCTAGTTTAAAAATGAACCAGGGGGCGCTGGAGAGATGGCTCAGCAGTTAAGAACACTGGTTGTTCTTGCAGAAGACCTGGGTTCGAATCCCAGCACCCACATGGCAGCTAACAACTGTCCATAACTCCAGGCCCAGGGGATCCAACAGTCTCTTCTGACCTCTGTGGGCATTGCACAACATGGGTGCACTTACCTAAATGCAGGCAATGCATGCATACACATAAAATAAAAATAATAAATAAATTTTTTTAAGTTTTAAAAATGAGCCAGGGATTTGCATAGACAGTTCTCTAAAGAAGACACAAGTCCCAGGAAACAAGCACAGGAAAGGTGCCCAGCGCCACAGAGCACTAGGGAAATGCAAAACAGCATCAAATAAGCAGCCCCCGGGCCTATCCTTAGACGTACAAAAAGGAAAAGTAATCACAGTTAGATACATCTCATCGTGCTCATCAGGGTGTAGCTACTGCTTCTCTACCACTACCAATAGTAATAACCTTTAAGCTTAACAGAGCACCCGAACTCCAGAAAATATCAAATGTTGACCAGGAAGTGTGGAATCCTGTGAACTGCTGATAGGTAAGAATGTAAGAAGGCACAGCTATGCAGCATGAGAGCTCTGAAGATGGATGCTGGCAATGACTGTATGACAGTCAGCCTCCCTAATGCCTTGGAAATGAACACGTAAAAATACCAAAGATGGCGATTTACTACAATTTAAAGCAGAAATGACATGATACAAGACACACAAGTGTACTGCTAGTGTCCCAGGCCTAGGATGGGATCTGGATGGTGGCCACACATCCTGATCATTGTGCCGATTTCAAGACCTTATATGTAAGACCTCCTGCTAGACTAGAAACTCTTACGGCAAACTGAAGCCCTAACTATAAACCCTTAGACCATATGCTCTCTCTCCCTCTTGAAGTGGCCCATACCCCATCTCTGGCCTCCCTGGACCATGGGCCTGTGTCCAGAGCAACCACCCACATGGCCATCCCAAGCCTCATGCTGCGTCTCACACACACACACAGACACACAGACACACAGACACACACACACACACACACACCCCAGCTGCTATCACGTGAATTTGTTTCTGGGAAGTGCCTCTCACTGCAGACCACTCTCTTTCTAGGCACCACAGACTCTGTGGTGTGGGTATGAAGCATGTTCCTTCCCTCACCTTAGGACAGGTAGGATCTCTGCTGTGGCCTCACACATGTACGACTTCTCCCTTCACTCTCTTCTCCTTCCTTCCCTGCAGGGTGGATGCTGGGGACCCACATCCTCAAGCTTCCCTGAAGGAGATCTTCATTCCAGAGTCAGTGCTCTAGACAACCAAGTCACAGGCTGGGTCGCAGACCCAGTGGTCCTTCTTGGCCCTTTCTGTCCTACCCTGAAGGCATGCTGACCATGGTGAAAAGGACCACGAAGCGTCTCTGAAAAGCAGGCTCCTGACCTGGCCAGAAGAAATGACGTAGACATGTTCAAATTTACCTTGAGCCTCTTTTTGTGTTCCTGCACACCCCCAGTCCTGCCAAACAAAGCTCTGGCTGTGAGGGCGTGAGAACAAAGAAGCCAGCGGCACTCTTGCATCTTCTACCCCTTTTAAAGCTTGTTCTCCTCAGAGGAAGCCCCCACTCCAGGCACGGTCCCTAGGCTTGTAGAACCCACGAAAGCATGAACTGCACACCACATTTCTGGTTTGGTAGAGAGAGACTTGGGCATGCTTTAAGTGATTACGGAATAAGTAACAGAGAGAGCCTGAGTGGTGAGGATAGGATTTTCCAGCCCAGTCTGGGAGGAAGAGCACAGGTTCAGCAAGGATGTGGCCAGCCTTGGGCATGCTGAATGCGACACCAGGCAGCAGCTAGGAGCTTTTGGCAGAGTCACATAAGGATCCCAAGTACACTGCAGGATTCATCCAAGGGCACAGATAGGCAGAGGCTGAACCAGGGTTCTGATCTAGTGTGAATGCATTCCTAAGAACCCTAGAAACCAGGCTAACCCCGATGGGCCACCAACTGCCTCTGAAGACAAGCATGTGGTATCTCTTGAGTCCAGTGGCTTAGAAGTAGAAATCCTTTTGGTGTTCTGTGTCATGCCCAAGATGTCAAGAGAAACCAGGCTTACCTTGAAACACAGTTTCCTGCATTCATCTCTTGAGAAGAGAGCTGCCAATGTGAGTGTCCACAGCGAAAGGATTAAACACCACAAGGTCCATAATAGCTAATGATTCATTGCTAAGTGTCTAGTATTATTTTCAGTGTCATTTACTTGAGCTATAGAAGGAAACAGTCTGAATTAATGAAAATCGGGGATCACTGAAATATTTTATAAATATGGTTATGGCTTTCAAGTCTTCACAATGAAATGAACAAAGTCTTTGTGAACTGTTGAGTCAAGACTTTATCCACAATACCTTAAGGAACAAATTTTATTTGTAATTCTCACATTAAAATGTTTCATTGCAAATAGATCTTGCCAATATATTTGAAAACAGTTTGCTTTCTTATGTAAGAGCAATTTCATTTGCCTAATTAAGAAGTTAGCAAATTTCTTTTCCCATGATAGCACAAATAATCATAATAGTGAACAGTCAGTGGGTGCGTACTATGCAGGCATTTAGCCAACAACAGGCATGGCCTCATCTCATCTCATCCCTACAACCATGAAAGAGACTGACATCTGTGGGGAAGTAGATGCAGAGCTCCCCATGGATGCCTTGAGAAAATGGTACATCTGCATGTAACATCTCCTGTATACTTTAAATCATCTCTAGATTACTTAGAAAGCCAAATACAATGCAAATGCTTTGCAAAAAGGTGTTATACCATATTGTTTAGGGGAAAAGATATAAAAAATTATGTACATATTCAATATAGATCCAATTTTTTCAAATATTTTCAGTCCATGTTGAATGAATCTATGATGCAGAACCTATGGGTTCAGACAAGAACACAGCTATCCTCATAAAAGAAGGAAAGGAAAACTCAATAAATAAAAACACATTTTTAAAAAAGATGGAAAGGAAGCTTGGAAAAAGATGAAAGAAACAAAATCACAGTCCAGGCTCTGACCAGAGTCCCTTCTTACCCAACAAATAAAAAGGTGTTTGGAATAGGAAAGATTAAACTGTTTACAATCTATATTAATGGGGCTCAAATTAGCAGAGCTTATGACTGAATATAGGCTCTTTATTATATAATCTTTGGAACTGTAATTTTCTAGAGTTTATACTTTTGAGGTCTCAGTTCTCTATACTTCTAAGACAATTCACACCAATGATTTTTAAAAAACAGTTTGTAGCCAGGTTAGCCTCCATTTGCTATGTACCCAAGGATGACTGAACTTTCTTTTTTAAAATTTTTGTTATTTTTAATCTATATGTATGGGTGTTTTTCCTGCATGTATGTAAGTGTACCGGTGTCATGCAATGCCCACGGAGGCCAGAAGAGGGTGTCAGATCCCCTGGAGTTGGAGTTACTGACACTTGTTAGCTGCTATGTGGGTGCTGGGAACTGGACCCTAGCCCTCTACAAGAGCAGTCAGTGTTCTTCTCTGCTGAACCAGAACACCAGTCATTTTGTCATTGTGGTTGGCTAGTCATTTCCATTTTTACAAATGCCCTACCTGAAAACCTTCCCTACAGAATGAAAATGAAGTTAGGAAACAGAGGTTTTCCTAATTCACAATTAGCTTCGGAGTTAGTTTTCCTCCTGCACTAGACTACATGAGCAAGTACTCTTTGGCAATCCAGCCCCCTCCATGGCAACGCCTGAGTCATGGCTGAGAACCTCAGTCTCTAGAGGTCTCTGTGAGGTGGTCAGCAGCTGATGCTATTTGCTAAAATTACCAGTAGGAAGTCAATGCCCAGTGCAACAGGGCTACAATCTGTCTATGAATGACTTTCTAAGGAAGCACAGTGACATGCTGAGAAAATCAAGTGGACTTTAACATATACAATGAAGCCCTTTTAACCTTCCTTATAGCAATGGTTTAGAGGAAGGCAGGAATGAGTGCCAGTAGCAACAACACGGCACCTATGGAGGGAATTCTGTATTTTTGAGAGGTGTAAACTCAAATGTTTACCAGTAAGAGGTTATGGTTTACACTCTTTACCTAAAAGTACTCTAGAAAAAAATATTAATTGAAATGTTGCCTACTCCATGTTCAAGATCCCCCAATTGGCCCAAGCTATATATATATATTTGGTATTTTTGAGACAGGGACTCCCTGTAGCTCCAGTTGGCCTAGAACTCATTATGTAGAACAGCTGCCTCTGCCTCCCAAGTGCTGGGATTAAAGGCGTGTGCCAGCATGCCCAGGAAGCTGTATATCTTATAAGTGGTTTCTTCAATCAGGATCCAACTACGAAGCACATGCCATGCTGTGATGTCCCTTGGGTCTCTTTAATGCGTCATCCCTTAGGGCTCAGAGGTGACCCCTACATAGATCTGATGTCCTCTAGATAGCAGCACTGTGACAGAATCATGGCCCTAAGACTATCTGTATGTTACAGATAGTAGTCCCATCTGCAAGGGACAGGCTCCCTGTGGATAGCTGAAGCCACTGTGCAGAGCCCTACATATACCACTTAAAGGCAGCCTGGGCAGCTTCTCTCTGCATCCCTGCTCTCTAGCACCACCTCTCTGTACTCCAGCTGCCTCACCCTGCATCCCTGTTCAGCATGGAAGAAGCCAGAGTGGTCTGTGTCCCTATTCCCTATTGGCAATTTGGGTAACCTCTTCAGAGGATGGCATGAAAAGAATAGGAGGTAGGAGCTGGCTATGCAGTTAGGGTAAAAAGACCCCAAAGAAAAGTAGCCAGTTTCTTGGCTAAAAGTCAAAATGTCCTCGGGCCTGTTACCAACATACTTTGTTCCAAAGGCCAAAAATGTCAGAAGTATTTGGGAGCTTGTATCTAATCCTTAAAAGATTTTAGGGTTACCACTTCAGAGGGGGGATGGTTGGAGGGGAGGGAGTGGGCAGGGATTTGATCAAAACACCTTAAATACATGTATGAAATTCTCAATAAAGTTTTTTGTGAAAGTTAAAAATAAAAAGAAGCTTTTAGTAATAGACACACCAAAAAAAAAAAAAAATGAACCAAGGGACTTGGGTAGAGAGATGGCTCAGGGGTCAAGAGTACTGACTGCTCTTGTAGAGAACCTGGGTTCAATTCCCAGCACCCACATGGCACCTAACAACTTTCCATAACCCCAATTTTAGGGAATCTGACACCCTCTTCTGGCCTCTGTGGGCACTGCATGACACAGGTGCACTTACATGGAGGTAATACACTCAAATGCATAAAATAAGAACAAAAGGTAATATATAAACATATATATTCATACATATTTTTTTAAACAACCAAGGGATAGAGTCTAAGAAGAGAGGGGTAGAAGGCAGCACAACGGAAATAATTCAAATGTAGTAGGAGAGGGTTCAACAGGTAAAAGAGCTTGCCAGGCAAATCTGACAACCTGAAAAAGGCCCCTGGAACCCTCCTAAAAAGCCAGATGTGGTGCTTCATATCTGTATTCTGGCACGCCTATGGTGAGATGAAAGGCTGAGATGGGAGACTCTGCCAGAAGCTCACAAGTGGGTGCAATGGTAGAAGCAGGAGAGACCCTTCCTCAATAAGGTACAAGGTAACTCCTGAAAGTCTTCCTCTGACCTCTACAGATACACCCAACACACACACACACACACACACACACACTCAATTGAGCAGAAAAGGGGTTGGGGTGGTGGAGCATTTGTTTAGCATGTGTGAATTCCTAGGTTCAAATCCCAGTACCCCAAAATAATTAATAAAACATAGTAAAAGAAGATTCCCCTGATCTGAAAATTAGGAAGGTGAGACCACACCTAAACACATTTTCTAAAGCTTCGCACCCCCAATAAGAAAAGCAATAAAGTTTTTAACATGAGAGAAAAGTTGAAAAAGAAAAAGTTAGCTACAAATGAGTAAATTAAATGGGGCCCACAACATGGGAAGTTAAGAAGAAAACAGCAATATTAAGATTCTAAGAAAAAAATGTATTTTGAACCTAAAATCTGTACTTCGTTAACCTAGGAGCATTTTATAGTCCTTTTTATTTTTTATTACATTTTCTTTATTTGTTTTGTGTATGTGGGGGCGGACATACACCACAGCACAATTGTGGAGGTCAGAGGACAGCTGGTAGTCAGCTCTCTCCTTCCACCATGTAAGTCCTGGTGCTCAAACTCAGGTCATCACGGTTGGTGGCAAGCACCTCTGCCCGCTGAGCCATCTGGATGCCAATATTTTTTATAGTCTTTGAGACTGGGTCTCATATAGCCCAGACTGGCTTCGAACTCCTAATCACCCTGTCTTAGTCTCCTGAGTGCAGGATTGCATGTGTGCACCACCACACACAGCTCTTAGAGCAGTTGTCACCCACAGATTCTGCTTCAATTTGGAAAAATGCCTGTGAAGGCCCCTGTGCTAACAGCTTGCCCCCTAGCTTGGTGCGTTGGGGAGGTGGAGCATAGTGGGAAGTCCTTTACTCAAGGGATCCTGGGGCCCGTCTTTTTCCTCTCTTGTCCTGACCATAAGGAAAGAGCTTTCTGCTGCTCTGCATCCCCTGCAGCAATAAGTCACATCACCAAGGGCCCAAAAGCAATGGGCCAATCAACTGTGGACTGAAAACTCCAAACCTGTGAACCAAAATCAACCTCTACTCTTTAGAAGCTGATTTATCTCAGGTATCTGTTACAGTAATGAAAAGCTGACTAACGTAAATCATAACCCAGCAGGACAAACCAAAGCATCTAAGATGTAGGAGGATGTGTGTCCAGTGGCCATGCATTCTAGTGGCCAATGTGTATCCAGTAACCAATGTGTGTTCAGTAGTCAATGTGTGTCCAGTGGCCAATGCATGTCCAGTAGCCAATGTGTGTCCAGTGGCCAGTGCATGTCCAGTGGCCAATATGTGTCCATGACCAATGCATGGCCAGTGGCCAGTGCGTGGCCAGTGGCCAATTCAAAGCAGCCATTATAACTTACAGTTGAGTGATTTTTATGCATGACTAAAAATGAATGAAAGGGACCCAAGATCCCAGATTAATTCAAGGAGAAAGAAGTAAAAAGAGACTAGGAACAAACTTGTCCTCTGGGAAGAAAGACTTGGTTAATTTGGGACACCATTGACACCATTCCTCTAGAGGAAGGACTAGAGAGCTGGCTCAGCCATTAAGAGCACTAGCTGCTCTTGCAAAGGACCTGGGTTCAATTCCCAGCACCCACATGGTGCCTAAGAACTGTTTGTAACTCTAGTTCCAGGGGACCCGATACCTTCTTCTGACCTCCACGGGCATTGCACAAGACAGGTGCATTTACACACATGCAGGCAATACACTGATACACATAAAATAAAATAAATAAAATAGCTGGGTGTGGTGGCACACGCCTTTAATCCCAGCACTCGGGAGGCAGAGGCAGGTGGATCTCTGTGAGTTCAAGGCCAGCCTGGTCCACATAGTGAGTTCCAGGACAGCTGGGGCTACAGGGAGACTCTGTCTCAAAAAGACCAAAAATAAATAAATTAATTAATTAAAATAAAATGTCATTGAGTAAAATAAGGATCACTTGAACATGAGCACTGTGATACCAAGACAGGTAATCTGATTGCCAAGGTGCCTATTGAGTGATTGACAAGTGTGACATATGTAGCATGGATATGCTGGGCAAAGGGTTGACTCACATCCCAGGCAGGATAAGGATGGTCAGCATGAGATTTCACTGTACTACACAGAATGGTATGCAATTTGAAATTTGTGAATTATTTAGTCCTGGAATTTTCCATTTAATATTCTCAGACCAGGTTGAATGTATGTCACTGAAACCTGAAAAATCAAAGTTGCAGATATGGAGGGATTCTTTAATATTTTTATTATTTTTTTAATTTTATATGTATGAGTGTACTGCCTGCATGTATGTAAGTGCACTCATGTTGTGCAATGCCCAAGGAGTCAGAAGATCCCCTGGAAAAGGAGTTATAGATGGTTGTTAGCTGCCATATGGATACTGGGAACCAAACCCAGGTCCTCTGCAAGATCAGCCAGTGCTTTTAACCACTGAGCCATCTCTCCAGCCCCAAGGAGGGATTCTTGTATAAGGCAGATGGGACCTTACATGTTACTAAGGATCTTCAGGTGGTAAGACCATCTGGGTTATCCCTGCTAGAGGACAGCAGGGACTAAGAACAACTGCCAACAGAAGCAGAAGGTGTTGAGCTGCTGCGGGAAGGGACCAGGAACTAAGGAACGCTGGCACTTCCACAGGCTGCAGAGGGAAGGGAACTGGCTCTGACATTTGCGGTGTTTTAAGCTAAGTTTGTAGACATTTGTTTTAGCAGCCTGAGGAAAACCACATAACCCTTTTCCGAGCAGTACAGATATACATCTGGGTGGTCTTGCCCACGCTTCCTTACTATACTTTTCCCTAGAATTCAGTAGCTACGGTGAAAGTAACTTCCTCATTTTTTTAAGAACCCATTGTCTAGACTGCATACTGTATGATCACTGCTGCACCACAGCACTGTCATCACGGCAGCTTCTAAGGTGTCTTTTGAAGGATAGATCGGAGGAAACATTTGATGGATAAGTGGTACATGCATGCTGTTTGCATGGTAACTTAAAGAAGATACAGTTAAGGAGGTGTGGAAGTGAATCATACCCCAGAACCTGGCCACCTCATGTGTCATTTCCTAAGCACAAAGTTGAATGGACTTTTCATCTTACAATAAGGATTTCTGAATATACAGTTCACCAGTTGGAAAGCAAATGTCACCCCAATATAATCACAGAGTCCTGTGAGGCAGAAGGAGCAGTCGGAAGGAGAAATGGAAGGCAGAGCCAGAAAGCAGAAAGTGCTGTGCTGACGTTCTGCAGCTGGAGGAAGCAGCTGTGAGCCCAGGACACAGCAGCCGCTGGGAGCAGAAGAAAGAAGAGTGGATTCTCCAACGGCACCACGAGGAGCCTAGGCTTGGCCAGGCCTCCATCTCAGCTCTGGGAGCTGGTTGTGCATTCTGCTCTCCATAATAAGACAGAATCTATGAGGCTTTTCAGACTAGAAAAGGACAAAAACATACCTCTCCAATAGGTAATGAGTTCAGCTATTAACTACAATTGATACATAATATGTGCTGTGGCCAGGCATGCTAGTGTGTGCCTTTAATTCAAGCTCTTGGGAGACAGAAGAAAGGATATCTGTGAGTTCAAGGCCAGACTAGTCTACATAGCAAGTTCTAGGCTAGCCATGGCTACATAGTGAAACCCTACCCCCCCCCAAAAAAAAAACCCAATGTATGCATGTATGCTATAAAATCCATGAACTTCAGGGCTAACAGGGATGGCTCAGTTGGCAAAGTGTTTATTGCGTGAATAGAAGGACGTACATTCAGGTCCCCAGCACCCATGTTGAAGATGAGTACAATGGCCTGTGCCTCTGATGCCATCCTTGGGGAAGTGGAGATAGGAAGGTCCCTGAGGCTTGCTGGCAAAGCCATCTAGCTGAATCAGTGAGCTCTATGTTCAGTGAGAAGCCCTGTCTTAAAAAATAATGTGGAGGGGATGGAGAGGTGGCTCAGCAGTTAAGAGTACTGGCTGCTCTTGCAAAGGACCCAGGTTTGATTCCCAGCACCCAAATGGCAGCTAACAACCATCCATATCTTCAGTTTCAGTGGATCCAAAATCTCCTTCTAACCTCTGTGGGCATTGCACAACATGATTGCACTTACACACATGCATGTAATACACTCATACACATTATAAAATAAAATATAAATATAAATAATAATGTGGAGAAAAAGACATGATGTCAGCCTCTGGCCTCCACATACACACACACATCTGCACACATGTGAACACACACACACACACGTGCACACACAAGATAAAATAGAGCAGCAGTACATTCCACATTAACATAAAGACCTGATACCACGATGCCGCCATTTGAAAAAGAAAGCACATCCTTCATAGTTCTAGAATTTTGCCCTAAATGCTCCTTTGCTTCTAGAATACACTTCTCTAGTGGTCAAGTGTCCATGCCCTTGTTCTGAAGTTGGGGGAGATGCTGCTGCATCCCATCATCATGGGAGTGAGTGAGGTGTTGTGTCCCAGGGGCCTGTTTCCTCCAATGGGCAGGGCCTGCTGTGGAGAATTGACTGCAGAGTTAGCCATGGAGGGAGGGGCTTCTGGGTGCCACCTTGAGATGGAAGCCAGAAAAGTACAGGGCTGCAGGCGTGGAGAGAAAGATGGCCCCAGCATCTCACCCATGGAAGAAGGGGCATTTACTGACCTGGGGCAACTGTGGGCCCAAGATACATGGGTGAAAGTTAACGGAGACTGTGGGCAGGTGTGGAAGCGATCTGGAATGGCTGAGCCACGCAGAGCTGGGTGCCAGGTGCCAGGCATTCATTTCTTTGTAAGTTTCTCCACCCCCCCCACTCAAGATATAAAATGAAAAATTCAGATGAAAATGTTATGTGGTTTGTCCAATAGCACCCTGAGCAGGAGACCCCGAAAAACAGAGAGCAGGAAGGTAAAAATTTAGTGGAACAAAATTGGCATAAGTCGGCAGGATGAAGGTGCTAAAAATGACAAACCACGGAAGTTTGGAAAAAGCTAGAGAGCTGATGGCGGTGCTGATGTGGTTTTTACAATGGATTATAAAATCTGTAACTAAAAAGGGGCCAGCCATGCAGAAGCATGGGCCATAACTGTGTTGTAAATATGGAGGTATGTTGTGGGTATATGAAGATTTGTTAAAGGTTGTCCAGAGGCTAGAAAATCTTTTACTGGCTCTGGACACAAATGGAGTGCCCAGAGATGGGGCATGGCCACTTTGCATAATAAAAGATGTGCCCCAGGCAGGGGAAGCTGAAAAGGCCCTGGCAGATCCAGTTGCAGAGCTTGAGAGAGAAAAAAAAGCAGAGCACTTTAACTTGTGTAAGGTCCAAGGACTCAGAGGAAAAGACAGATAATAGTAAAAAAGAAGATGACCTAAAAATAAAAGTAGCTAAAGCTGCCCCTCAGAGTCAAGCATTGCTACAAAAGGAAAAAAAAAAGCTAACAGTGCTGTAGCTAGGAAATACTCCATGCTGGAACTGTTAAAACGAGGAAAAACCTACAAGCAAGCAATCAGAGAGCCCCTGGCCATGTGGCTTGTGAGAGTATGAGACATAAGAGCAAATGGTGTCAGTCTAAGTCCTTCAGCAACTTCACAGCTGAGTTATATAACCACCAATCCATCCTTGTGATATAGGCTATTCAACCTAGACCAATGCACGGGGAGCAGTCCTTAATGGGGTGGCTGGTTGAAGGCATTAAACTTACGTGGTTGTCACCAAGGGAGACTAACATGATTAGCAGCGGCTGGAGGACTATTAAGGAGGGGCAGCATTACTGAGAGAACTAGGTATGAGAAAAGCAATATATGATGTCCAGTTCACTGGGCCAGATAAGACTGTGTTCACCAGAGATATGAAGGGAAGCTTAATTCAACTGGGACCTCGAGAATGGAATGGGGCTTTAATGGTTTTACTAAGCCCTTTAATGAGACAGCGTCTTTGTAAAGTGAGACAGGCTTTGGCAAATCTAAATGATTCTGACCAGCATGCAAAACATGTCTGTAGAACACAGAACACCCTCTATGAGATACAAAAAAGACAAACTGAAGAAATGGTCCACTTGGGTTACTTGAAGACAAATGTGGCAAGACTTATGTTGAGCCCAAATTCCTAGAAAAAAAAAATTGATAGAAAACCAAATTCAGTACTAATGAGTTTCTGGAAGGCTTTAAAACCAGAAAAATAGTTTACAAAATGCATTCAAAGGATAAAACTGTCATGGGGTGGTTAAGAATCCCCAAGAATTAAATAAGATGCATTTCTCTTCTGATATAGGCTATACTAGGGGTGGAAGCCATTTTTCCCACCAAATTCTCCCCAGCAGCCGGGTATGGTCAATGGAGAAATGAAAAATATGGCTACAGTCAGGAGGCAGACCCAGGGCCTGCCTGACTCAGGGAACCAACAGGTGCAGCGGGGACAGGAGAAACCTCCTGCCTCCTTAGCACAGTGCAGGGTCAGGCAACTGGAGCCAACACCTGTAAAGTGTATTAAGAATAAAACAATACAAAGAGACTCCATGTAAAATCCCCCAAGTGCAAAATGACTCCAAAGGGATAACTAAAGATGGTAAAGAGCTAACCAAATTAATGCCTTGTACCCATGCTATGGTACCTAACAAGGATGTTGGGAGAAAATAGTTAGTACAAATGGATAAAACCTTTCCATGCTGTGTGAGACTTTGTCTATGATTGATTTAATATACAATGTTAACCTTCCTTTGAGTGTTTTGCAGATGTGAAACCCGTTTAAAAGATACCTGAAGAAGCAAAGGCCAGTGATAGCTATAAGATTCTTGGGAGTTTTATGGTTGGGTAAGATGAAGACAGAGACTCCCAAACTATACAACTGTTAAGAACATCTGCAGTACCAGGGCTGGGTTGTCCCTCTATGAACTGTTGGTCAGAGAGAGATCCTAGAGGTCCTCAAATTCACCAAGGCTATTGCCATTAATGTCAGTTGTACACTAGAAAGGTTGGTAAGGCCATGTTTCTGAAGACACTGCATGATGTGAGTGTGGGAAAAGAAGACAAGATGGAGCTGAGACTAAGCCAAAAAACTCCATGCCACTGGATAGATGACATTCACATTGACAGAAGGCGCTATGCAGATGGTTGGGGAAGAAAGGGCCCACTGTGATTCTACTCAACAATGGACCCTGCGTGCTGCACACTATGGACGTGTCTAGCAATGCCTGTAAGTGCAATAATAGTTCAACCAACGTACGTACAACTGACAAATTTCTGATTGGATAAGGCCCGCTCCTAGGGGTGGAACACACATCTGGTGCTGTAGACCAGGCCAACACCTTGTATCGAGAAAGGCTATGGGCCCTAGTGGGGAAGCCATCACAAGTATACTTTTTAATGAATATAGTATACCTACTGGGATATCTTCTAGGCATTTGTATTTACATTCATGTTTGTTTAAATGTGTCTACTTCCTTCCATTTGTCTTTATAATAGAAGAAACACCACTGAGATAGATCAATGGCAATGGCTTAAAGATGAATAATGGGAAGCCCAAGAAGTCACTATCTCACCATGATATAAGAGAGATCACCCTACAAGGCCCAGGGACCTTAGTGGAAGATTGGCAGAAAGATTGTGAGAGCAGAAGAAAGGGGCAGAGTGTGTCTTGAACAGCCTGTTTCCTCCAAGGGGCGGGGCCTGCTGAGGAGAATTGACTGTGGAGAGCTAACCACAAGAAGAGGGGCTTTCTGTGCCATCTTGGACAGGAGCCAGCCAGAGTATGCGAGAACAAATGGCCCGTCGTTTACTGACCTGGGGCGAGACTACAGGCCCTCACGGGAGAAAGCTAGTGGTGACTATGGGCTGGCCACGGGAGCAATCTGGAGTGGCGGGTTTGCAATCTGGAATGGCGGGCTCTGAGCCGCTGAGCAGAGCTGGGAACCCGGTGTTTGTCTCTTTGTGAGTTACTCCTCCTTTCCCCCACAGTATAAACTATAATAAATTCACATAAAAATATGTTATATTGTTTGTCTGATAACTTGGGCAACAGGTGTAGAGTACCCAGTGATGGGCACTTATTGCTGAGGAAAGAGTGAACCAGGCTCTGATGGCACAGGGTACAATGTGCCATCCATTGACCTAGCAAAGCCGGAATGTCTGAAACTCCCTGCTAGAGGGAACAGGAACACTTGCTAGGGTGTGAGCTGTGTGGGTGGAGGACTGCCTTTCCACAGCATTCTCCCTCCCAAGGCAATCTTGTTTAGGTGGGTGCCTATTTGGGAGGACACTATAGGACTAAGCTGCTAGTGTCATATCTGTTGGGGAAATCACAGGTGCACATGTCCGGTCCAACATCATAGCTTAGGAGACAGATGCTGAAAGAATGAAAGAGGACTAAGATGCTCAGTCATACAGTGCTTGCCTTGCAAGTCTGAGTACTGAGTTCAAACTTCAAAGGCCACACAGAAAATCAAGGTTGGTGGAACATGCCTATATTCCCACAGTGAGGGAAACAGAAACCAGAGGATCCCTAGGGCTTACTGGCCAGCCAGTCTATCCTAACCAGTGAGCTCCAGGTTCAGTGAGAAACCCTTCCTTAAAAATAAGGTTGAAAAGCCAGGCGTGGTGGCGCACGCCTTTAATCCCACACTCAGGAGACAGAGTCAGGCAGATCGCTCTGAGTTCAAGGCCAGCCTGGTCTACATAGTGAGTTCCAGGACAGCTGGGGATACAGGCAGACCCTGTCTCAAAAAGACCAAAAAAAATAATAATAAGGTTGAGAGTGACTGAGGAAGACACCTGATGTCCACCACTGGCCTCCATATGCATGCACATGTGCGCACACACACGCAAATAAAAATGGAGGAGAGAGGGATGGAGGTTGGGAGGGAGGGAAGAAGGAAGGAATAGACATGTGGCTTGGGAGGCCCAAGGCCATCCAGCATTGCACCTATAAGTACAGCAAACTTCACTATTTCAAGATGGGAAGAAAGTTCCTCTTGTATTTGCCTATTAATTTGAAATGTGCACTTACATGTCTGAGTTACCAGACTGTGACCCTGAAGAACATCCCAGAGCCACTTCTTGCTGGCATTTGTCCCATGTGCTCACAGAGATTGTCCCCTACAATGAGCTTGACCACAGAGGGGGCTCCCCATAGCTCTCTTTCCAAGAGGTATGTGTGTGCTGCCCTTTTCTAGGGTCTGTGTAAGCATGAAAGTGACTCTGGTTGATAGATCAAGAACAGTAAGACATGTAAACTCAGAGGGATGAGGCAGTCACTGGGATTTTACAGCACTGCCCTGGGAGATGCCACAGATGTTCTGAACAGATGATATATACTAACACACAGGACTTGGGAGATCATCTTATTAATCTCCTTTCAAAGTTAATGATTGTCTCTAAACTGTGATTGCTCTGCTCCTAATTGCTTTCTTGTCTTGGTTCTATTCAAAGAGTAGAGGTTTTTTTTCTTTCTCCTCTTTTTCTTTAAGGGGAAAGGGCATCTTTGTTTAGATTCCAAAGACAGGAAAGGTGATGTGCTAGCTCAACATGTAGCTGCACCGGGCCAGCCTTACCTCAGCAACATACCACTAGTGCAGAGACTATAGGCCAGGACCCTGGAGATACCCTCAGGCTGGCGCTCTCCCTTTGGTATCCCTCCTCCCCCAACCACCTCCAGTCTCCTCTCCCTCCTCCTCTCTGAGCTGGTCACTACAGAGGTCAAAGAGACATGTGCGCAGGAACCTTGGTGGCACCTTGAGAGGGGGCCATGTGCCCAGTTCCAGAGTCCCTCCCCAGCCTCTGAACTGGTACTGCCTCCCTCAGCATCCTTGCTGACTCTGAGCACCTGTCCTCTGACAGCAGAGCCCACTGCAGCAGTCCCCCTGCAGCTCTCTCCTGCAGACTGATGGCTGGCATCTTCACTACCCACTCACTATACAGACATTTCCTGTGCTGCTGTCAAAACCTGTGGGGGAGGGAAAACACCCCAGCAGTCACAAGAACTAAAGTGAAAACACGTGAACATTGTAACCATTTCTCTGTGGATCTGGTTCTTTTAAAGTTGTCCAGATAGGAAACTGGTCTTTACCATGATTAATAAGCATAACCCTGAAACCTAAGTCTTTTAAGAAAACATCCATATGACGAATACTAGCATTTTTCACAGCTTTTTCTCTGTGAAATAAAAGCTTACCTCGAAACCACCTACGCCTCTGGCAATGCACAGGACCAAGGTTGACAGAATGGCACAGGAGCCTGGTGTGGCCATGGTGTTTAGGGCAAGTAGTGTTGACATCCCAGTGTCCCGCTCCAAAGCCCCCGACACTGGGTCCTCACCTCACTCCATTGCTCCACCTGCCTTTCTTCTCCCCGTCTACGGCTCGGGAGGTACTGATGGGCTAAGGGAGCACTGCCATCCATAGCTCTGTCCCCAACACCTCATCTCCCATGAGGATGAGTAAGGGCCCTCTGCACAGCATGCATGTCTATATGGTGGCTGAGGTATATTCTGAGTACTCTTGTGCAATGTCCAAATGAGTTTCTCCAACGAGGTGGTAGTTGCCTCTGGACCAGTACACTCAATTAACCCTGAAGGGCAGAGAACATGGACGTTGCTGGGGACATCTCTAGCCCCCTCACTGCACAGCCGTGTCTCAGCCAAGCGACGCATTTGTTGCACTAAGCTGTAAGCTTCCCATCATCAAAACTTCCCAGCATCCCAGTTTGATCACTACACACAATCTTCAGAAGGAACTAGAGGATCAAAGTTGCATTGCAGGCAGCTTATCAAGCCCATAGAACTGTGGCTTCTAGATATTCCTTATGGGCCTGAGATCTGCACCTATACTAAGTCCCTCAAATAAGCCCTCAAGGAAATAAATGATTCCCTACAGAGCTTGATGGCTCAGTGCTACTGTTTAGAATATAAGAGGTTCCTGGCTTACGTGTCTCAAATGGAGCCAGAGCAAGGCTGCCCTCTTAGGAATTTATATCACATACTACCCAGCACAGAACCAACTTCTCTAGATCAGAATCCTTTTCCCTCAACATGGTGAGGAAAAAACAAGTTGTGTTAATTCTCAAACTCAAAAGCAGACTACTTGCCCTACTTCCACTCTTAATGTCAGACCCAGGGAGCCATGGCAGGAGACACAATTAGACAAAGATCACGGCGGGGGGGGGTTGTTTAGACATAAAATATCCCACAAGTGCTTGTTCTGTGCTTTAAAAGATAAGAAAAACACTCTATTAAAAACCTCCCTGGAGCTGGGGAAATAGCTCAGCATTTAGAATATCTACTGTTCTTAAGCTGGGCATGGTGGCACACACCTTTAATCCCAGGGCTCAACAGGCAGAGGCAGGCTGATCTCTGTGAGATTGAGGCCAGCTATGGTCTACAAAATGAGTTCCAAGCCAGCTATGGTGATAGGAAAACAAATAAAAAGAATATATACTGTTCCTTCAGAGGACCTGAGAGTTCAGTTCCCAGCACCCATGTCTAGGGCTTATAAATACCTATAACTCAAGCTCCAGGGGGTCCGATGCCCTCTTCTGACCTCCCCAGAAAACTGGACCCATATGCACATATCCCTACACAGCCACTTGGATTAAGGCCGTTGCAAGGTGGAATAATTCCAATGTCCCTCTAACACACTCCCAAGGCTAGCATGGTATTTTACCCCAGGTTAGGCTTTGAATGATTCTTTATTCCTAAGTAAGACAATTTTTTGATTATCACACATGTTCACACTGGCAAAAGTGAAACTTTTAATTCTTAGTTTCAATGGCCATCAAATTCCCTCTTATCTGAGCCATAAATCCTTCAGTTATAGAAGACCCTGCAGATTGACTTAATTCTAGGAAACACCAGCCAACCACATGGAGTACCAAAAGGACATCCAACTGCAGGAACACTGACAAACTGCATGCCATTGTTTTATCTTATCCATCAGAAACATCAAACAAATGAGTGATTTTCTCCAGTATTTGTATCAGTTCCACAAACATTGTAAGTGGATCTAAATATCACTGTTGTGATCCTGCAAAATACATATAAAGAAGAGCCCCTCCTTCATTTATTAAAAATTTTGCAAAATACTGATTTTCTATCATCTATACAAGGTAACTATCAGGGAATAATAATTTCTATTATCTTATACTTCACTATCAAAACAACCTGTACAAAAGCCAGGTATTTCTACTGCATTCCTGTCCAGGTTCATGTCTGATCTCCAGGTTCATGTCTGATCTCCACAGAAACCGCTGAGGACCGATGGGTACAGCGGCAGACGCCCATCACCCAGCACTAAAGAAGCTGAGGGAAAAGGACCTGGCGCCTCCAGACTGTGAAAGACAGACTCTGTCATTTATAAGCCACAGCTTTCTGATGTTTTGTTCTACCAGTTCAAATGGACTAAGGCATCATGCCGCCCCGTCTCACAGCTCCACTTGAGCCTACAAATGAGCCATCTGTTGCCACACTTACATGGACAGTGCCATAGAGTCTGTCTTCTGAAGGTAACTGCTAAAGTCATATTGATCTGCCCTTTGTGATACAGGGAAGGTCCCCAGAGCCCTTATCAGAATGTGGCAAAGTGGTGTAAAGTGACTACCGTGGCTGCTGCTGCTGTCTCTGAAGTCCTGGGCCTGTTACTTTGTGTAGAGAGCACACCTTCCTTCTTGACCCTTGTCAAGGATCCAACTGAACGTGCATCTCTTTAGGAAAACCACTAATCCAAGGTCTCATGACCTTCTGTCTCTGCGGCCCTAGCCAGAGTTATGCCTGCTACCCAAGGAATGCCAAGGTTCATAGCCAAGCTGATATTGTGTCCAAGCTCACAGCCAGATCACTGCAAAGCCGGGAGAGAGCTAAGACCCAAAGTCCTGAGACAGCAGGGAAAGGCAGACAGCCAAAGGAAAGGCAGGCTGATGGCATTTTTCTTATCTTACCAATAGACTGCATCTTATGATCCTGAGCACTGAGCAGGCATTTGCACTAGGATGCATATGTTAGGGTACAGCAAAGGCAGTTTTCAGTCGGTGAGCTGACCAGCTTGTGAGGCCAGCAACATCCATCAATACAGTCCTCCCACTCCATGATAAAGTGGACAGCGTCTGTGGTTCCCAGTGAGCCCTGGCTGAGCACACTCAGGGTGCTTGGTCTTGCTGGCTCTGTTAACCTGTAGCCCAGCTACCTTTGACAGAGTTTCTTTTCTAAATGATGGACACAGAGCTGCTTAAGTAGAATCCTTTGCTTTAGCTTCAACTCAGCTTTGAAATTAGCCCTTCCTGTCCAATGTCTCTCCCACATATGTACTCCTGTCATAAACTCCCTTTGTCACCAATGTTGCTGGGACGTTTTCACTGTGGTAAAGTCTAAGCCAGGGTTTGGATATCTGGAGCAAGAATGGACTCCCATGAGGCATAGAAGACACAGCCTGTGCTGTTCCTGCTCTTATGTTTCGTTTCCCACTCAGGACAGCAACCTCCAGTGATGCCCTCTCCTCTTCGTTTCCTGCCTCATCTGCCTGCCCCTCTCCTCACTGCCCTCTTGGCAACTCCCCTCAACTCTCTTCATTTAGACCCTTGGGCCTACCCATGCTTCCGAGAAGGTAGCTCCTCACAAATGATCCCCCCACTCCCCAGGATCCTGTAGCTCGCTTGAGCACTCACAAAGCCTTTTAAGAGCTATATTACATAATTCCCAGCAGGTGGAATCATGTGTCACACTTCTGTGCCTCTGCCAGTATTCTTCACATCAGGCCTGACTGGTAAGAGCAAACCAGTGTTCTCCTAAGACCAGAGTTCCCCTCAGCTCGTGGTTGCCCTCCCTGTGTTGGAATGCTTACTTTTGAGGGAAACACTGACATAATACTCACACAATAGACATGTGTGCATATGTATGTTTGTATATGTATTTCAATGTGTCATTTCACCAAATGACAGCCAGTCATCACTTTCAAACTTCTCCCTCTAGCCCATCTTCCAGGTCCAATCTCCCCAAACAAGACTACAATAAAACAAATATAGTTACTTCTTCTGCTGCGTCCTGTAGGGTGGGCTCTATGTCCAAGTTGAGTTCCTCCTCGGTGGTCTGACAACAAAGACACAGGATAAGTATGGTTAGCATCACAAAGTTCGTGTCAGAGTCTCACATGAGTAATCAGCACAATTACAACTGCTCTGCTATGGGGTCCGATTCATGGGTCCCTTGCACCTAAACACCTAAAAGCTATAGAATGCTTTGTGCCACAGATATTTTATATAATAGGCAGTGAGTACTCATGTTCAAAGTCAAAAATTGATGGATCAATGAAAGGTATATAACTTCCAATACAATCCAAAGGAGAACAAGGAGGTTTAGCACAACCTCCTGCCAGCAAAAGGCAGGACATGCGCTTTCATGAGGCTCAGACACAATGTGGCAAGGATGAACAGAGTGACAGGAAAGGCAACTGCAACCATGCCTACTTGAATGAAACAAAATGAGTCTAGGGTAACCCTAGAAGAGTAACTGGATTTTGTTTTGTCTCACTTTGTGTTTTAGACACTGTCTTGGTATAAACTCTGGCCAGTCTGGAATTTGCTACATAGACATGCCTGGCCTCATGGACGTCCTCCTGCTTCTGCCTCCTGAGTGTTTGGATTGCAGGTGTGTAGCACCAAGATGAACTTGGAAGAATTAATTAAATCATAGTAAATTTCTGGACTCACAAAGGCATAAAACAATGTATCTATATAGAATAAGGTTTATGCCAGGCATGGTGGAGCACACCTTTAATCCCAGTACTTGGGAGGCAGAGGCAGGCGGATCTCTATGAGTTCAAGGCCAGCCTGGTCTACACAGTGAGTTCCAGGCCAACTAGGGCTACAGAGAGACCCTGTCTCAAAAGACCAAAAAAATAAAATTAAAAAAAATGTTTAAACAAGGTGAGGGCTGCATCTTTCTATGCAATGCCATGGAAAGCTGCTTGGCTGGCCTCAGTTTCCTCAGATGTTAATGTTAGAAAGGTAGCAGCGCTTGCCACATTGAGATATGGGGAGAGCTCAGTGAAACACTCTGTCTTCTCACCAGCACTAGTGAGCCCTGATAGTCCAGGTTAGCTACTGGCATCACTATAGTTTCTAAGCCAGCAGACATACTAGGCTAGAAGTCACACTAGCTTTAACTGCACCACCAGGGACTCCTGGTGGATCTGCAGAATTTGAAAATGAGGGCTTTCCTTTCTCTAATGTACTATAACATCCCAGAAAGAAAGTTCACATTGCTCCTGCAAAGAACAGGTTAAATGGGTCAGCTAGATCTCATGGGTGGCACACACAGACTCTTCTGTCTTCTCATCTTCTCCAAGGAGCGTGCTGTGGCCACTGACACCTTGCTGGCAGCAGCAACCCTGGAGTCGACTTCTGACATGTGCTTCGAGGACTGAATACAACCCACAGAGCACCACTGCCCCTCATCACACTGGATTTTTCAGGGATTCTTATCTCTGGAGCTTCTAGTTTTAATGAGTGTTTTCTTGTCTGTACACCCCATTCATGGGTAAAATATCTCAAAGCAGAGTACCACAATTTCCTTAGACAATCAATTGCTCTCCCCTGTTCTGTGCTGAAACATGACAGTTTTATAAAGAACACACAGTGTTCTAGTTCAGTGGGCCTCAGATTCCCAGGTTCCTTAGGACTATAGACAAGAGAACGACGTAGAGGAGGAAAACAGAGTGAAAGTGTTGGAAAGGAGAAGCCAGGAGTGCTGATTTCTAGCCAGTGGTGTTAAATGTGTGCTGTAGATGTTCTTGTTCATGCAAGGAGACCCGAGGCCATTGTGCTCTTCCCACCTTCTGAATCTTTGAGTTATTCTAGCAGCATAGAACATAAAACATGGGCAAAAAAATCAGCTTCAGTGTCCTAAGATACAGGATCTTATACTTGAGGACATGGAAGTTTCTTCAGAAAGCAGAAGCCCCTTGATTTCAGTAGCTTGATTTTCATCTCCTGTGGAAAGGACTCTAGTTTTTCTGGGTTCCAGAAAACTAAGAACTTCATGTGACTCCGTATTTTTCACAGGTTTGCTGTTCTGAAAACCCAGGAGGGCTGAGAAAATCTCCTTTGCTTCTGAAGCTATTTAGCCCATCTGGATCTCCTACATGGTGTCAGACAGATCAACACAGAAACTTACAATCTTCTCTCACTGGGTAACAAGATAGTACAGGTGTCACCAACTTTGCCTCAAGAGTTTTGGATTTGCAAGAGTTTTTCTGGGTCATGACATATATTTATAATAATATTAATTTATTTGTGGCTAGTCTATTTCTGATCAACTTGAGAAATATTTTAACCACCAGCTGCTCCTGGGGATTCTGTCCTAATGATAGCTCCAGGCCCAGAGTTCACGCAGGATGCTACAAAACCTTCTTCATTCCCACCCTCCCAGCAACCCAGGTCTCCCCTAACAGGGTTCTGGGTTTGAGAAGTCAAACAGCTGGACATGAGCCCACAAACAAGCGGGGCAGGATACCCGGGGCCTCAGGGAGCGGCAGGAAATGAGAACAAAACTTCTGCCTTCGTCACCTGTTCATTCATTAACTGAATTTTTAGAAGACCTAACTATTTCTCAAAAGAAAAAAAGATAGAGAATTGAGTTGGCACCCAGAGAAAGTGGCCTTATCTTCAACTCCAAGGCAGCACTGAGCATCAACAGACTAGTCAACAGTAGCAGAGCCAGATGTCAGCCTCTGTCACCAAGGCAACTCCTTTGCACCAACATGCAAGTTGTTCATCAACAAGGTGTACTGCATACCGTGTGCCAGGCTCCATTCTCATGAAACACCAGCACCAATACCAAGCATTTAAAAGGTTTACATTTATTTATTTATTTATTATTTATTTATTTATTTATTTATTGTAAGAAGGTAGGAGGGCAACTTTCAGGAGTCAGTTTTCTCCTTTTACCCTTTATGAATTTGGGGAATCAAACTCAGGTGATCAGTGTTGGTAGCAAGTGCCCTTATCCACTGAGCCATCTCACTGCCCCTATTCCAAGCATCTTAAGGGAATTTGGCTGCCTAGAAAGTTTTAAATATCAAATAAACTCTCTTCTAAAACAAAATCTTTCATTTAGTTTAAAAATACAGCTATGTGAATGCCTGAATGTCACTATGCATATATAAAAATAGCTGCAATGTAAAACAGCATTGAACTTAGAAACATGATACTAGGTGTAGAGGATGAGGAAGAAATGAAACCTTGGATTTGAAAGGTTTAGGAACCTATAAAAATTAACTGTTTTAAAAATGCAATTTCAGTTGTTCTTGACATGGCACATGTATATTTAAAAATGCAGTAGATTTTAACTTTGGGGAAACTTTTTCTTCACAGAAAAATGTCTGGTGATCACATATAACTCAAAAGGAGCAAATGAAATTCCTGGGAACAGAGGCTTCCTCGTCCCCAGGGAAAAACGTCAGCACATCTCCCTCGCTGCATCACAGGGTGTGCTAATCACACTGGGGTTCCATCATCTCTTCTTTCATCTCTAGAGGCCCGGAGACTGAATACACCTTTAGGACCGCAATGTCTCTGCCTTCTGTTCCTTCCAGCACAACTCCTGCTGAGTGCCAGTTCTGTAGCAAATGGAGGGCTACACCATGAGCCACTTGTTGAAGGCAAAGCAAACTGGTGCCAACTAGTTGGCAAATAGGGATACTTCAGGCCACAAGACATTGCACGAAGCACACAGTGGCTACATGGTAGCTGTTAGCAGCAATGTTTTTCTTCTAGTCATTTCATGCATACATAAACATCACACAATGCCACCAACATACACACATAATGCTTATATAGCCACATATGTGAAACATGCATATTAAACATCCTCATCTCGGCTATGCAAGAGTCACCCAATAATTGTGAATTTTTCTATCAAGTCAAAGTCCATTTGCTGTAGTCGAGCTCTCTCAGGGCCCTGTGGAAGGAGGCCCACTTCCCTCTTCTGGACTCACCTCTATCTCCATGGGCTCCACTTCTATCTTCTTCCATAGTTCCAACAACTGTGCAATTGGCATTTTTTAAACTTTCCTTTTCTCCCCACCAAGTGTTGACAGTAAGAAAAAAAAAATGAAGGCAGGCACCAAGCAGCTCAGGGAAACAGCCTGGCAGGATGTTGGTGGCTGGGAGCAGCAAGCCAGGCTGGAATGGAGGGGGAAGGAGCAGATGGGAGTGTCCCCTGTGCTGAGGAGGGTCCTAGGTCTTCAGTGTGGTTGCCCACCCGTGTCAGCACACCAGTCCTGGTTTCCGTGGGCTGCAGCACAGGAAGGAGAGGCTGCAGCTCCGAGTCTGTCCTGCATCTGACTGAGTGAAGGCTTCACTTGCAGCCTCCAAGTGCGTCCCTCCCATCACGTTGCCACTCTGCTCCCTCCCCTCACTATTTTACCTTAATTGGCTCTAAATGAGGGTGAAAGTTGAGTCTGAGGATGCTGCTGCCATAGAAACTGCATAGCAACGGAAGGCCAGAGAGGGAGAAGGAGAGACTGGAGCTTGGGCTCTGCCCTTCCCCTCACCACTTCTGCGACACTGCCTGGGACCCACACCACTGCCCAGTCAGGAGCTCTGCTGAGGCCAGGAGTCAGATGCAGCAGAGGACCCCTCCAGGGCAGGGCTGACAGGGCCTCAGACTCCCTCCTTGGTGATTGTGCTGATGCCTGCAGCAGAGTGGTGCAGCTCCCGGCTGTCCCTAGCCAACCGCCCTGCTCAGGCATTGGGCAACGGCCAGGAAAAGGGAGTGTCCAAGAGCTGAAGGGCTGGGTGGGTGGGTGTCTTAGGCTTCAGGCTTTGACTGCATTTCTCTTGCCCTAAACAAGGAGACAGGCCGTCTGCAGGGGCCTTGAATGTGGCGTCCCCCGCTTCTCTGTGGGAAGAAGGCAGAGATGGGACTGCTTCGATTCCAGCAGGATCTGTGGAGGGCAGGACACGGCTATTGGGGGTGCAGCTGTTACTCCAAACACTATGCATCAGGCACATTATCTCATTTGGTTTTCCATGTGACTTCCGTATTACAGCCCCATTTCACGGATGAGAAAACCCCTTGGCTCAAAGAGGAGCCCAAAGACACACCCTCGTGACAACAAAGAGAAGAGGTCCTGGTTTGTCCGACTTGGGCTGAGGACCTCAGCTTCTCAGAGGCAGGAGCATCACTAAGGGGGTGTTCTGGGAGACTGTCTCCTGCCCTTCGTTCTCTTTGAGAGATGGTCTCCTCTCCTTCATTTCTGTCCGGGGGTAAGAGACTCATGAAGGTGCAGATACCCTTCCCTATGATTGCTGTGCCTAGACCACTTTGGTTCTTTTGGCAAACGCTGTTAAGACTAATGCTGTTTAATTCTGCGGGAAGCACGTCTCCCGGTTTCTGTATGCCTTCATCTTGGAGAAACATCTAAGGAAAGGGCACTTTGGTTCCAAATGATCATGTCTTTTTTATCTTCATAAAAATCACCAAGAAATGCAACTTATTAAGAGGGGAAAAGGGACCAAATCCCAGATACTTCACATTTCACAGCAAAATACTACATCTGAAGCTAACAGAGGAGTCAGGACTGAGTGTGGATTTACAATACACATTTTATCTTTCTACAAAATGAGGCCAATGAGGACCTTGAAAATTAATCCTACTTAGGATAAAAATAACAGCAATGTTGTTCATTTTCACATTGGACACCTACTGACTGACACCACAGAGTGAAGGTTTCCCATATGCTGACCATAATAAGGTCATTTGGGGCACAATGTAAAAGGTTACACGTTGACAACAGGCAAAATAAAGGATTTTTTTCCCTGTAATAAACCCAGGAAAATTACTCATAGAAGACTTCTGAAAAGACATGAAAAAAGTTTAATCTGAAGACCTGAAACCCCTCCAGGCAATGGAAGAAACCTCAATAGATTTCTTGCTGTGTTTTTGTAAAACCTCCCATTTCTAGACCATTCTACACGTGCTCTAGTATGGGCAGATGGAAAGAAATGTTGGTTCTTTCTTTGAGGAAGGAATGGGGAGGAAAGGAGTTTGGATAAGGCTTCCTGGGACAGGCCATGCTTCCTGAGAGGCCAGAGTGAACCCAAGTTTCTGGGAGGCTCTAGGTTAAAATCCTTGCCAGAATTAGCTGTCAGTGAACACAAAAGAACTATTATTAAAGGGTGCATTGGGAATTGCTGTAGATGTCGTTCATAACTCAGTGTGCTGTCTCTCTTCAGTCTGCTAATGTTACACTGCCACATGAGTACAATCCCAACCCATCATCTTCCAGGTGAAGGAGAGAAACTGGAAGAGAGAGTGTGGGAGAGAGGTTGAGGCTCTATGTGAACTCTGGGAGCAGGGCTCAGTATACTCTGCACTGTTGCCTTTGGAGTATACATAGCAGGTTATTCAAAGCAAACAACACAGGCACTTAGGGATGCTGCCCATGGAGATGCAGTGCAGCCTGCTGGCCAGGAGCAGGAGGGAGTTGGAGAACAGGCCACCTAAGCCCCAGGAATCAAATAACGTGAAAAAGAAATCTTACAAGAGAAAATAAGGATTCAGGAAAATGTTATCCCATTTATAAAGCTTTCATCACCTAGAAAAGGTGACTAACAGGAGAAACAAAGTGGTGGGTTTTCTGAGGGAAATAACTGCATCTAAATGCCAGGGAGGATAAAGATTATAATAAAGACTAAATTATTTTGGATAAGAGTGTTCAACTAAATCCCAAGTGTACTGGATAGCTTTAGTGTCAACCTGACACACCTGCGTTGAGGGAGCCTCAATTGGGGAACTGCCTCCATAGGACTGGCCTGTGGCCATGTCTGTGGGGCATCTTCTTGATTGTTGAGTGATGAGGGAGGGCCCAGCCCACTGTGGGTGGTGCCACCCCTGGGCAGGTGGGCCTGTGTTGCATAAGAAAGCAGGCTGAACAGGGATCAGGGGAGGAAGCCAGTAAGCAGCATTCCTCTATGGCTTATGCTCCAGCTCCTGCCTCCAGGTTCCTGCCCTGAGTTCCTACCTTGGGCCCCCAGATGAACTGTGACCTGGGAGATGTAAGATAAATAAACCCTTTCCTCCCCAAGTTGGTAGTGGTCAGAGTGTTTTGTCACAGCAATAAAAAAACAAACTAGAACACCAAGAAAATGCAAATGACCTGTGCAGCAGGAACAACACCTTCAAAAGCTGGTTTCCAAGAAACCTACCTCATACACAGCCATTTTCAAGAAGAAATAGCAATTGAAGCATCCTTCATGAAAACAGTTTAATGAAACAAACCGCAGAATACAGGTGGTGGGAAGCACTGCTAGAGCCCCAAGTCACAGGACTGTGGTGCATGAGATGGATGACCAGGTACCAAACTCGGAGAGCCCAGTGCCACATGGGACTTAACTCTCCTGCACAAACAGAGTGAGAGTACCTGCTGCCCGCGCCCTTTAAATCTTAGAACATGTTTCTTTTCTTGGAGGAAGAAGAAGAGGGGTGTCTGCCCACTCCCCTTGACTTCCAGCACCAAAGAATCTCCAGAGGGAGGGGGCACACTGGTTTGAGGCTACCCCATTCCTGGCCCTTACAGCTGTACCCCTAGGCCAGTTGTCCCAATGATCATACAGCAATAGTATGTTTCATAACTAAAGTAAAAGGCCTCAGCTAAATCTCAGACACTGGTGCTTGAGGTAATAAGATGCCCTTGGCCTCCATTCTGACCTTGATAAACATTTTCAAATGACTTATGTTTTATCCTACCCTGTTCCACCTTGCACTTGAAGTGTACAAAGGATTTGGAAAAGTAAAACAACTGCTAATTTCTAATGACATGGTAACTTGTTCTGATAGTTCTACTCTCCAGGGTTTTAGAAAATTCTATTAAAAAAAGAAAAAAAAAAAACAGAACCAAACTCATTTTAACAAAAGGGCTGCTACTCCGTGGCAGTGGCTGAAGTCTATGTCCCCAAACACACAGACTGAAGACTGAAGCCTCACTTCCACCAGTTCATAGTGCACAGCGCAGTTGCAATTCACACAGATGTAATTAACTAAGATGAAGCCTCAGTAGAGCAGGGGTCACTAATCTTAATAACTTGGTCCTTTAAAGGGGGACATTGATGCAGACAGACACTGAGTGTATGGAGAACCTGTGGGGCTGGAGTCCTGCCACCACCTGTCAGGGAACTGCACCCTCTAAGACACCGATGGGGCCTGGGGCAGTTGGTTCTGCCCTGGGGGCACTGGGAGTGCCACTGCCACTCCCTGAGCTCAGACTTCTGGTCTCTAGACTGTGAGAATGCATTTCTAAAATGGTGCTTTGTCATGTCAGACCCTGAGCAGAGCTAATGCAGCTCCTGAGGGACTGGAAAGAACAGAACAGTAAAGCAAACACTGTGATGCCACCATTCTGCAATGCCCGGGAACCAGCACTCCAGCACAGAAGGGCCCTGCACTGCTACCTTCTCTCCACAGGGCCCATCCAGGCACAGTGACATCCTGTTTGAGGACAGTGAGGCCTCAGAGCAGCCGCCACAGACTTCCACAGTCATTTCACCTTGGAAGTCCTCAGTAAGCCCAGGAAGACACACAAGGCACTGGATCCCAGGCACCCCTTACAGGATGCTGTTGGAGCCCCATCTCCAGCACAGTGGAGTAATAATATGCTGTGCAGAACAGCCACAGTTTTTTTCTAAAAAAAAAAAAAATTACTCACAAGAAAGGAAAAAAAGACTGAGCACAGAGTAAACAGCCTTTTTTTTATTATTATGAAAAGCAAATTATAAGCTAGGGAAAGTTTTTAAAGAACGAGCTTGCCATTTTCCCAACTGATCAACTGAAGAAGAGTCACAGTGACCCAGCCTGCCTGCATTTTGGGAACACTTGAGTTTTTTTATCAGCTGCAAAGGCTGGGTACAGCACAGCTCTGGGCTAACACTGCTGGTCTTAGCAACACAAATGCACACACACACCAACACAGAAGGATGTGAGAATGATGTGATGCTACCCTCCTTTTTCAATCAACCCAACTTACTGCCCACGTGTATTTTCCAGAAATTAGCACGGGCTCATGAAATCTACTGTGCAGTGTTACCAGCCTTCCAGTCTTCCATTTGGAATCTACTAAGTCAGTGGCCCTGTAGAAAGGCCAACACTGAAACTAAACTCTTAATGCAATGCCTTGATGGTGACTGGCCATTAAGCAAAGCCTAGGGGGTTATTTAATTTAGCTTCAAGCTAAACAATTGAGTTCTAGAATTTACTTCAGTCTTCAGGATTCTGATCATACAGCAAGGCAGCTAGAAGGTATGAGCAAACATCAGGGAAGCTCAGCCTTCTGTAGTTCCCCTAGGCCATGCTGAGAGACACTGTCCCTTTCAGCCAAGCATGACTGTTGGAATTCAGGTGAGTCTGAAATAAAAAATGAATATAGTTTTAGGTTTTTTAAAAAATATGTTCCCTGGGTTAGAGAGATGGCTTGGCAGTTAAGAGCGCTGACTGCTCTTGCAGAGGACCCGGGTTCGATTCCCAACACCCACATGGCAGCTACGAACTGTCCTTAACTCCAGTTCCAGGGGAATCTGAAGCCCTCTTCTGACCTCCGCAGCATTGCACAACACAGGTGCATTCACATACATGCAGGCAATACACTCATACGCATAAAATAAAAATAATAAAATATTTTTAAAAATATGTTCTCTACTGAACCAACTCAAGTTCTCTTGAAAATAAAAATGTGTGTGATACCTATGACCCAAATGTAGAAATGGGGAAAAAAATTGACAAGCAAAACAGTGTTCATTGGAGTGAACTGGAAAGTCCTCGCTATAGTTGTTATTTACAGAAGAAAATTAGACACGGGCACAAATGAGCCTTGATAAACTCTTCAAACCACAACAGTTACTCTCTCAGAACATGAGTAATTGCTAAAAGGATGGTATTTATAGGACTCTTCCAAATACTCTGCAGAATCAATTATCTTCTCCTGGCAACAGCATCCGAATACCTATAAGGTTCCCAGACTGCAGAATGCTACTGTAGTGGATGAATTCCTCCTTTAGAAAGAAAAGGGAAGTCTCAAACGGGGCATGCCATGTGACTCCACAAGTGAGTAGACTTGAGAGAAGACAAGGACAGAGCTCCAGTGGGAAATGCAAGTTTCTACTTCTAAGAACATTCTAAATACAGATCCGAGAAGCCCAGCCCTAGTTCTTCTCTTTGTAAGTGCTATTTTTCTTTATTTTAATTTTTAACTAATATGTAAATCATAGAATTTTTATATATTAATTAAGTCCATGTTATGTCTCTATGCACATTTACCTTGGGTATTATTTAAACCAATTTAAACACATTTGTCATCTGAAACATTTATCATTTCTTTATGGATAAAATTATCAGTAAAACAAAATTATCAGTCCTTTCCTCTAGCTTTTGTAAGCATGCAATACACTATTGTTTGGGCTAAGTTCTTCCATACTCTTGACTGGTCCTGAAACCAGGCATTATGATACTGTAACTCCAGCACTCAGGAGGTAGCAGGAGGATGAGAAATTTAAGGTCATCTTTGGCTACATGGCTAATTTGAAGGCAGCCTGGGATGCATGAGACCTTGTTTAAAACAAAGATTGATACCTTCTTACCTTGTTAGGAAACTGTAAGACCAAAGCAGACCAGTCAGCTTTGACATGAGGCCCTGCAGGAAAAACATCTTTGTTCTTGTTCTTTATTTCTTTTCCCACAGATGAATGTCTTTGCTTCAGTAAATATCTCTGCAACAAAGTTTTCACTCTATGCTCAGAGCATATCCCCAAAGTGAACTTACTAAATAAAGGGCATGAACATGTTTATGCCTGTTATATTCAACAATAAAAATGTTTTTCAAAGCAAAGTTCCTCTTACAAATAGGAAAAGTGAGTTTTGCTTCTGTAGATGGTTTTTAAAGAGGCCTGAAAGATCTTCCCAACCCAAAGGCCCTGCCGACTGGAGTCAATACTATGAGGGCAGCCTGGGAGCATTACGGGACTGACTTACTGACTGAGACTGAGTCATACGCCATCTTCCTGGCTAAAGAAATTAATTGTAACTACAATCATCTTATTATAAATGCAATCAAAATCCAATTGTGATTTACACCTAAATAAAATAAACAAAACTATAGGACTAAACCAAAAAAGAAAAAGAATAAAAGTGAAAACACCATCTGCTCTATATTCTGCAGGCTTGCTAATTAAAGCAGAGCAAGTGAAAATGAAACACATCAGAAGAATAGTTAAAGCACCAATGGTAGTCAGTGTACAGAGACTTAAAACACATTACAAGAAGTACTGAACACAAATTATAAGATGATATTATAAGGGAAATTAAGCTATTTGGGAAATATATTTTATGGTCTCATTTCCCAAATACACAAAATTAGTTAGGGACAATTTAAATCATTCCTATAAAGTGTGAAACCAGGGCAGGTAAGATGGCTCAGCAGGTAAAGGCACTTGCTGTCAAGCCTGAAGACCTGACTTTGAACCCCGAGATCCACATGGTGGAAGGCAAGAACCAACTCGTGCGAATTCTCTTCTGACCTCTACATGCATGTCATGACATTCTGTCCTGCCCTCCACCCTCCCCTCCCCTGCACACACATAAAATAAATGTAAAAGTAATTTCAATGTTAAAACATAATAACGAAGAAAACATAAGTGACTATTACGTGACTTGGTTGGAATAACTTTTTAAGTGTACAAAAATAGAATAAATTCAAAATACTAAACCACAAGGTGTGTCTATGTAAATTCTTTAAACTGTACTTAGGGGACTAGAGAGATGGCTCAGTGGTTAAGAACACTGGTTATTCTTGCAGAGGACCCGGGTTCGAATCCCAGCACCCACATGGCAGCTAACAATTGTCCATAACTGCAGTTCCAGGGGATCCGACAGCCTCTTCTGACCTCTGGGGGCATTGCACGACACAGGTGCACTTACCTACATGCAGGCAATATATGCATACACATAAAATAAAAAAAATAATTAAGTAATTAAAAAATAAATAAAACTGTACTTAATATCTTAAGTAATGGTAAAAGTTAACAATTGTCTTTCAAAATTTTGTGTCGTGTAATGTTTAAAATGTCCCGATAGGGGCTTGAGAGACGGCTGAGCGGTTAAGAGCATGCACTGCCCCTGCAGAGGACCGAAGTTCCACTCCCAACACCCACACTGGGTAGCTCACAGCTGCTTGTAGCTGCAGCCCTGGAGAATCTGACACCCTCTTCTGGCCTCCATTGGCACTGCACTCACACGCAAAATCTGATATGCAGACATACACATATAGTAACTTAAAAAACGTAAGGACTAGAGAGACGGTTCAGCAGTTAAGAACATGGCTGCTCTTCCTGAAGACCTGGGTTCAATTCCCAGCACCCACATGGTGGCTAAGAACTGTCCAAAACTGCAGTTCCAGGGGAAATCAACACCCTCTTCTGGTCTCTGTGGGCTTTGCATGATACAGATACACTTACATGCATGCAGGCAAAGCACTCATACACATACATTAAAATTATTATATTTTTAAAATAAAAGAAAAAAGTGCTAGAGAGATTGCTCAGTGGTTAAGAGCACTGGTTCCTCTTGCAGAAAACCTGGGTTTAGTTCCCAGTACCCACATTGCAGCTAACAACCATCTCTAACTCCAGTTCCAGGGGGTCAGGTACCCCCTTCTGGCCTCTGTGGGAATTGCACGACACAGGTGCACTTATATACATGCAGGCAAAACACTCATATACATAAATAAAAATAAATCAAAATTTTTTGTTTTTTATTTTATTTTATGTGTATGCATGTATTGCCTGCATGTAGGTAAGTGCACCCATGTCATGCAATACCCACAGAGGTCAGAAGAGGCTGTTGGATCCCCTGGGACTGGAGTTACAGACAGTTGTTAGCTGCCATGTGGGTGCTGGGATTCGAACCTGGGTCTTCTGCAAGAACAACCAGTGTTCTTAACTGCTGAGCCATCTCTCCAGCCCCCAAAGTTTTTAAGTTTTTAAACATCTAAAAAATAGGTGAACAGCTTCGGCTTCATCATCATGAACGTATATATGGAATTTTCTTTACCCAGCTTATGATAACAGCTTCTGTCTTCCTCCTTATTTGGAATAAGGGGCACTTTAAACATGAAATCTAAGCATTGACCATAGATTTCATACATGTCTATAACACTTTTGATGTTTTCTTTTACATTTTAATGAGCCATCTGTCCAAAACTTATTTTCAAAAGTCGAGACATTAGTAACTGGGTGAGTTATAGACCTGCTAGTTCTCGTGTTACTGCTCATGGCTAAGTTGTTCATCTAAGCTGAGTGTTCTGAGACGCTGGGGTACAAGTGTGGGTTAGTTAGACACAAGACAGGTGAGAAGACAGGTGAAGACTGAGGACCAGGCACGTGTGGATGCACAGCTCCAGCACCTCTGGCAAGACAGACATCCACATGGCTTGAGGAAAACATCCAAGAGGATAAGGAAGAAAAAAAACTGAATTTAACTGAGCAAAAGCTGAGTGAACAGGACATGTCAGCTAGGGTCAGGGATGAGGGTGGTGCGTCTCCATCCACGACACAGCAGGCAAAGCATGGGCAGAATGGATAAGTATGGGAACAGAGGGCTCAGGACCTGCAGAGAAAAGAGCACCATTCCAGTTTTGGTTCTGTTATCTTACTGTCATGTGACAGGAGGCAGGGTATTCCTTTTACCATCAGTAACAGCAAGCACTGTGACTGAGCACCACAGCCTTGGGGTGCTTGTGGTTAGTTTCCTGTTCCTCAAATTCATGAGACAATCAATCTATAAAGAGAAAGAATTTACTATGGCTCACAGCTTTGGCTCATAGTAGATTAGTCCCGTTGCTCTGCAATGGTGGTGAGGTAGTACATGATGGCCAGATGTGTGATGAAGCCAAAAAAAAGAAGGTGAAAGCAAAAGAAAGGCTATGCCTTCGAGGGCATATCCCAGCGATCTGAGAGCACCCCCACCTCCAATTAGGCCCCAGCTCCTGAAGTTCCACCAACCTGGGGAACAAGGCCTTAATGGGAGGTAGAGGCAGGAAGATCAGAAGTTCAAGGTCATCCTTGGCTATATCATGAGTTGGAGAGCAATGTAGATAAATGAGACCCAATCAAAGACAGAGAGAAAGACTGAGAAAACAAAGCAGAAAAGAAACGAATGGGGATAATAGCAAGGGTTAGTAAGTTACACTGGATATAATAATAAAGTAGGCTTGCCCCATCTCCTCAGAGAATGAAACAAACACGGCCATGTATAAATACCAATTACCTGAGGACTCTCAGAAAAAACCAAAGCAGATTTGGGATGGGGGACAAAAGGACTGATGCATTTCCTTTCAGGTTTCCATTTTATGACTCTCAGCTGTAGTCACAGTATAGTGCAGGTAAAACTGATTAAAACTCCACAACTGAAGACTTCTATTCCTATCCATGACACAGTAACGGGAACAGTGTTCTTAAACAAAATGTCTTATGAAACAAATGTATGTTTTAAAACTATAAAATAAATGTAAAAATATAAAAATATATCTTAAAGGAGTTTAAACAGAGGTATTCCACATGAGTGAATAATACTGCTCCCAGAAGAGATGGGTTATTAAACAAAAATCTCAGTGCCAAGTGCAGGTTACCTCCCTATGAATTACTGGGTTTGGGTGTCCCTGAGGCACTCAAAACAATACAAGCTATTGCCATTGCTCTTGGTTGCCCACCATAACTAGATGGGAAGACCCTATTGCCAAAGACACCACACACTTCTGGTGCAGGACACAGAGAAATCAATCTTGAACTGACCAGGAAGCTCTTTCCCTGCTGACTAGCTTTCATAGTACTGGAAAGTGCTATGCAGGCTACTGAGGGAAAAGACATCAGTGGTCTTACCCAGTGTTGGACCCTACATGCTACAGTGCCAACCTGCCAGACAAGATGTGCCCATTGGTACAACAGTGCTGACTGTTTCTTGATTTGAGTTGAGGCCTGTTCTACAGAAGGGAGTTCATACCTACTACTGTAAACATGGTTAAAACCCATGGCTAACAAAGTCATAGGCCCTAGGGGAGAGCCTGCTCAATTGTTTTGCTAAATGAGAGTTTCTGGACTGACAACTTCACTGAAGCCATCTGAAGAGGTCTTAGAAGTTTCCAGATCTGTCCCTGTCCCTTACCCTCTACATCACTTCCATTCAGCGGCTTCTGATTCTAGTCTTTATAATAAATATGAGTGTCTGCCTGAATTATCTGAGTCATCTTTATAAATTACCCAATCCAAGGACACAGTTTTGGGACTAACTAAACTAGATATAGATATAGATATGTAGATATAGATATATTTATTTTAATGTTTTTTAAATATTTTATTTATTATTTTTATTTTATGTGTATGAGCGTATCACCTGCATGTATGTGAGTGCACCCGTGTCATGCAATGCCACGGAGGTCAGAAGAGGGCTTCGGATTCCCCTGGA